>NW_006399763.1:30059075-30072190 GCF_000299155.1 Elephantulus edwardii | reverse complement strand
AAAATTTTTGTTTTTAGTGAAAGACTTTAGAGCCTTTTTTTGTGATCTGATGTGTAGTTTCTTCATAAATAATACCTAAAATTTGTAAGTAAGCATTTTTATAATTTCACTTAAATTTAGATTCTGCCTCGACTTGTAGAATTTCTCCAATTTTTACTGTTGTTTTACTCACGTCTAATTCAGTAAAAATTGTTTAGAGCATTTAATCTTGTTTTTCAAATCATTTAGCTTTATTTACTTAGGAAGTATAACTTTTTCTCTTTGCATTTATTTTGCTATTTTACATGAAGTCAAATTATGTGATTTTTACATACCAAAACAATTACTTTGGAAACAGACATAACCTTTTTGCTAAAAATGTAGCACCTGAGGGGAACAGAGTATGTGTTGTAATACTGAAGAGTAGCACTCTAGACAATTAGTTAAATGGCGACTAGTAAAGATAGCTTCCCGATTAAAACAAGCTTGGAAGCAGGAGTGGCATCCACTTCTGAAATGGCTTGCCTCTGGAAACCCTACAAACAGTCCTCATGCCTTTTTTTCATAGGGTCACTATGAGTTGTCTACTACTTGATGGCACTTAACAACAATGAGAAGGTATATATGTTTCTGTCATCCCTAGTCACTGTACAACTTTTAATGCATAGGAAGTATTTGAAAAGAATATAACTTATATAAGGATTTCTAGTGCCTTCTTGTTAGGTGCCTTAGAGTTGAGTAAAATTGATAATGACCCTATGAACAACAGGACTAAAATTTGTCCTATCCTGCGCCATCTTTATCATCTCTGGAATACTTGTGCCCATTACTACAGTCACTGTGTGATCCAGCTTCTTGAGAATCTTTCCGGTTTTTGTTGATCCTCCATCTGTTACATGCAGTGAATATAAAATAATTGAACTGAGTGGAAGACAATGGAAGCTCAGCTTTCAACAAAATTCTATGGTTTTATCCCGCTTATGTGCTACTCAACAGAATCTCAAAGTGAAAGGGGCTCTAGTTACAACATATGGTTCAAAGGAAAGACAAAGAAAGACAAGGTGAAAAGAGAGATTTATTAGAAAAGATACATTCTATAAAATGAGATAAGTCAGTCTTCCAGATTTATAAAGGTGGAGGAAAAACTTCATTGGATCACATGAGTTGTATATAACTGACTGGATCTGCACTTTGATGTGTTTCTGGACTTGGTCTGTGCCAATGAGCTTGTGTGGTAAATGGTCAATGGGAGGATGTGTTGGTCAGTTTAGGTCAATGATTTTGATGTCACTCTATTGGGCAGCCTGTCTCATCAGGATCATGAAGCATCTAGATCATATGTTCCTGATTCTGATTATGTGAAACCCAATCCAGGCCAATTTGCTTGACCTGTGACCCTTCAAAAGTTCTATACCACTTGTAATTGCCCTAACACTTCTTCAACCTTTCCTTTCCAAATGTCCAGCTTGACTTTAGCCTGATTCTGAGCCTAACATCACCTTTCCAAACAAACATGGTGTCTCTTCCATAGGAAAAGCCACTCCTAAGAGAAATGTCCAAAATATGTGAAATGGAACATTGTTCTCCTTACCTCCAAGGAGGAATTTGGCTGCACTTTCTCCAACACATACCTGTTTGTTCTTTTGGCACTCCATGGGATATTCAGTACTTTTCTCCAACATTATAATTCAGAATCATCAATTCTTCTATTATCCTTATTTTTTTTCTCCAGTTTTCAGATGCATAGCAAGTGACTGGAAAAATCATGGCTTGAATCAGGTACACCTTAGCCTTTTAAATTGACATCATTGTTCTTTAGTACTTTGGAGAGGCCCTTGATAACAGACATTCCCAATGCATTATGTCTTTTGCTTTCCTAATTGCTGGAACTAAGGGAGTTAATTGTGGATCCAAGTAATATGAAATTGTTGAAAATTTCAATCTTTTCTTCATCTATCATGATATTGCCTATTGGTCTATGAGTGAGGACCTTTTGTCTTCTTAATGATGAAAGATAACCCATTTTCTGTCTTTGATCTTTTACAGCAAGTATTTGAAATCTTCCTTACTTTCAGCTAGTAAGCTTGTGCCATCTGAATAACACAGATTGGTTGTGTGTCTTCCTCTCATCTTAATGCTATATTCTTCATCACAGAGTCCAACCTCTTGAATAATTTGCTCAGCATACAAATTGAATAGTATGGAGAAAGGATACATCCCTGACACACAACTTTTTGGATTTTAAACAATGAAGTAATTACTCCCTTGCTTTGTTCTGACAACAGTTCTTGGGCTAAATATAGGTTTCCAATTAATATAACTAAATGTTATGAAATTCCTATTCCTGTCAATGTTAACCGTAGTTAGCTGAGATTCACACAATAAAACACATTTGCATAGTCAATAAAACACAAACAGACACTCTTCTGATAGTCTCTGCTTCCAACCAAGACCCACCTGACATCAGTAGTGATATCTCTGATGCCAAAGCTTCTTCTAAAGCCAGACTTAACTTCTGATAGTTCTATGTGAATGTACTGTGATTTGCATCAATATTTTTTTCTCCTCACATGTGACAATAAAGATACTGTTTGACAATTTCCACATTCTGTTTGATCACTTTTTTTGGGAATTGGAAAATAATATGGATTTCTTCCATTCAGTTGGCCCTGTAGCTGTCTCCCAAATTTCCTGGCACAAACTGATGAATGTGTGCAGAGAGGAATCTGTTAGCTGGAATGTGTCAATTGGTATACACTTGAATTCTGGAGGTTTATTTTGTCTCAATGCCTTCAAAGCACCTTGAACTTCTTCCTTTGTCCTCATTAGTTCTTTATCATATGCTACTTCCTGAGATTTTTCAGTGTCAACAATTTTTTTTGTTGTTGTTGTTGTTCAGTGACTCTATATATTTCTTCCAACTTCTTTTGATGCTTCTTAGATCATTCAATTTTCCCCCTACAACGTCTCTCAATATTGCAACACAAGGATTAATTTTGTTTTTCAATTCTTTTAATTTGAGAAATGATGAATGAGTTCTTCATTTTTTATTCTTCAACTCCAGCTATTTGTACATTCCATTATAATATTTTCCTTTGTATTCTCAAGACACCTTTTGAAAACTTCTGATCACCTCTGCTTACTTTGGCATGTCTTCCAATTATTTCAACTTTTCAGCACTCTAGTGCAATTTCAGGAATCTATCTGTCATCCACTTTGATCTATTCTTTCTCCTCTGTCTTTGAAATTGCTTTTGCTCTCTTTAAGAATGGTATTTTGGATGTTATTCCACAACTAATGTGGTCTTTGATCATTAGGTTTCAATGACATAGACATTCTTGAGATGATTCATTTATTTTCATAATAAACTTTTTATTTTATACTGATTTACTCACAACGTTCATATACAATTTTTTCACACCGATCTTTCTCATTTGCTTTACTCATCCTTCCTCTGCCATCAAATTGTGCAACCCAATGATTAACCCCCGACCCATTCTCACCCCTCTGCTCCTACCTTCCCTGCCTTATATACTCATGCATGTTTTATTAGTCATCTTTCAATTTCTACAATAATGGTTTTATACAGTATTTGTCCTTATAAGAATGTGTAAGTTCATTTAGCATAATACTCTTGAGAGTCTCCCAAGTTATGAGTAATTTTTCAAATTCATTGCTCTTTCATGCTGTATTGTATTCTATAATGTGAATATACTGTAATTTCTCAATCCATTCAGTTGTACTTGGACATTTGGGCTGTTTCCATGCTCTTGCAATGGTCAATAATTCTGAAATAAACATTGGTGAATAAACTTCTCCTTGTGTCTCAGATCTCATTTTCTTGGAGTATATTCCAAGCAGTGGAAGGAATTTCTATGTCCTTTCTTGCCACGTCCTCTCCAATATTTATTACTTGCTGTCATGTTAAACTTTGCCACAGCTACTGAAGTGAGAGGGTACCTTATTGTGGTTTTGAGCTGCATCTCCCTTATTACCAGTGATTTTGAACATTTTTCCATGTGTCTGTTGGGCATCTGAATATCTTCCTCTGTCAAAAGTCTTTCCATGTCTTTTGTCCATTTTGTAATTTTATGATCTTTTTCTTGAGGCCCAATAGGATTCTGTAAACTTTTGATATAAGATCCTTGCCTAAAATGATATTGCCAAATGTGTTTTTTCCCCAGTCAGTAGGTTTTTTCACTCTATTGGAAAATGGTTTTGATTTACACAGAGGTTTAATCTCTGGAAGGTCATACTCATCAGTTTTATCATATCCAGATTGTGCATTTTAGGCTATATTTGGAGGTCTCTTTATACCATAGAGTAGGCTGTTTAAGCTTGATCTCATTTTGTCTCTTAGGAATTTCATGGTTTGGGGCTTTACTACCAGATTCCTGATCCACTTAGAGCTGATTTTTGTGTACAGTATGATATGTAGATTCTGTTTCAGCTTTCTTCAGGTAGTAGTCTAGTTTTGCCTGCATCATTTTTTGAAGAGGTTATCATTTCCCTATTTGATAGGTGTTATTTACTTGTCAAAACCAGTTGACCATAGATAACTGGGTCAACTTCTGAGTTCTCAATTCTCTTCCATTAGTCTATATGCCTGCCATTGTAACAGTACTATGCTGTTTTGGTTATTACTGTTGTGTAGTAGGTTTTGTGGTTACGGAGTTCTATGCCTTATGCCTCGCACTTCATTTTTGGTTTTTCAGAAGTGTTTTGCTTATTTTGGGTCTCTTTTGTCTTCAGATAAACTTGAGCATTTCCCTTTCAATCTCCTTGGAAAATGAATTTGGTATCTATATTGGGATTACATTGAATATGTAGATGCTTCTGGTAATATTCTCATTTTCACAATAGTGAGTCTTCCCATCCATGAACAGGTCACATTTTCTCATTTAATATAGGTCGTTTACTGTGTCTTGCAGAAATGTGCTGTAGTTTTCTTTGTATAGATCTTTTGTGTCTCTAGTTATGTTCACTCTGAAGTTTCTCAATTTGTGGTTGACTATTATAAATTATATTGCTTTTTTGGTTTCCTACTCTGAGTTCTCTATGTTACTGTAATGTCTTATTTTGGTTCTTGTGGAATTATTTTCATTTTCCTCAACTTCAATTTGAACTTACACATGAGTAAGTAATGATATTTTCCTTAGCCATTACCTGACCTGCTTTTGACTATTACTGAGCTGCCCCAATGTTTTTTTCCATAGATACACTCTGTCCAATATCTGTGCCATCCTCAGATGAGGACCATGTGTATAGTTGTTGTTCGTGTTTCTTCCCTACTCCCAACTTCTTCTTACAAAAGTTATTTGTGCTGAATAAGTCATTGAATACATAAAATTCTATCATTCAAGCTCCATGTTGGCTTGTTGTTGTCACATACAACTGTTGAGTCACATACAACTCCTTGTAACACCATGAAAAATGGATCAATCGAACCCTGTTAGACCCTGTGCCATCCTCATCATTTTTGCCATACTTAAATCTATTGCTACAGTCATTATATCAATCTATCTCATTGAGGATCTTCCTCTCTTTCTCTGAAATCCCCCTTTTCCCAGTATGATCTCCCTTTCTAAGTTCTTTCCAAGGCTCTCCTCACAACCTGCCTAAGTTTATGAGACAGAGATTCACCATCTTTGCTCCCAAGGAACACTCTTGATGCACTTTCCCCAACATATCTGTAGCTCTTTTTTGCACTCGGTGCGATAGTCAGCATTCTTCTCTAACACCACAACTTAAAGGCATTAATTTTTCTCTCATTATTGTTCATTGTCCAGATCTCAGATGCATACCTAGTGATTGAAAAGACTATGGTTAGAGGCTTTAAACTGAAAACTAACACACTTTAGTCTTTAAAGTAACATCATTACTTCTCAGAAATTTGTAGAGATGAACTTGCCCAATGCAGTACACCTACTGATCTCCTTACTGCTGGTATTAAGAGTGTTGACTGTGAATCCAAGTAAGATAAAATCATTGGCAATTTTAATTTTTCCTCCATCTATCATGATGTTACTTATTGGTGCAGTGGTAAAGATTTTTGTCTTCATGATGTTGAGATACAATCCATATTGAAGGCTCTAATCTTTGATCTTCTGCAGCAAATTATTCTATTTCTCCTCATTTTCATTAAGCAAGATTGCTTTATCTACATAACATAGATATTAATGAGTCTTCCTCTGACTTTGATACCACCTTCTTTTCTTCTTCTTCAAATCCACCTTCTACAATTACTTGCTCAGGATAAATATTGAATATGGTGAAATGGTACAGCTGAACACCCTTCCTAATTTTAAACCATGCAGTGTTCCCTTGTTCTGTTGGGATAGCAGTTTCTTGGTCTAGGTATAAGTTTCATATGATATATATAATTGTTGTGGTTTTACCATTCTTCTCAATGTTAGTCATGATTTTCTTACATTTTTTAACATAAAAAATATTTTTTTTTCATCCACTGTTGCACATTTTCTTCCCCTTTTTCTCTGCTCTCTCACCCAGAAGTTCTTTGTAATGCACCCCCTGTTCCAGATTGTTGTCATATAATGGCTAATCAAATATTCCTTTCCAACAGTTCTTCCCATCATCTGATCTAAAATATGGAACACTTCACAAATATGAATGTCATACTTGTGCAGTGGCCATGCTAATTTTTTCTGTATAATTTCAATTTTTGTGTATGTGTTGCCAAAGTGAGCACCAGTCATAGTGCTAATGATCCACTCAGGCCTTTGCATAGTCAGTAAAACACATTTCTCTTGTATTCTCTCCTGTCAACCAGGATCCAACAGACATCAACAATGTTATCCCTCGTGCTACTTCCTCTTCTAAACCCAGCTTGAATTTATTATAGTTCTTTGTCAATATGCTATTCTAGCTAGTTTTGCATGGTCTTCAGTAATATTTCATGTGATCCTGATGCCATATTTTTCTTCACTGTTTCCAGTTTCTTCAATGATTTGCTCAGACAAGAGATTGAATAAATATGGCACAAAGATGTGATGCTGCTTGACACATTTCCTGATTTTAAACCATACAGTATTCCCTTATTGTTTGTACAAGTGCTTTTTGGTCTAGCTTTAAGTGTTCTGGAATTTCCCCCCAAATTAGCCATGATTTATTATGATTTATAGTTAAATGCCTTTGCATAGTTTTGGTGTTAAGTGTTTGTTTTACAAATGGCTTTCCTAGCCAGGTTACTTTGCTATGTAGATAAGCAGAAATATGAAAATAGGGTGTGTAAAAGCTAATCCACAAGGAGATAAGCTAATCTCACCACCAAATTAAACAGATTCAATGGTAGATGTTTAGAATCTCACTACCAGCAAAGAAGTAGGCATATGGTGCATGGTCTTCACGGCTAGAGATTCTTGTGCCACCGAGACAACAATGGCTGTAGCTTGGGCCAAAGCAGAAAACCAGAGACTTTACATGAGACAGAGCTGACATTGATACTGCTACCCCATGGAACCAGAGCTAGAGTCTTACGTTTGTTGCAAGATTAGGGGAGAACCATAATTGGAAGGACTCTGAACTTTGTGACACTGGGCTAAAGCCACAAGCCTTAATTCTGAGGTGTCTGTGAGCTCTTCTTTGCCTCCAAAGTACACTCTGGCTGCACTTTTTCCTTATACATTTATTGGTTCTTTTGAAACTCTATGGAATATTTAGTACTTTTCTCCAAAATGACAGCTCAAAGGCATTAACTCTTCTGTCATCCTTATTCATTGTCCGGCTCTCAGATGCATAGCAAGTGATTGAAAGACCATGACCTGAATCAGGTACACCTTAGTCTTCAAACTGACATCAATGCTTTTCAGTATTTTGAAGAGACCCTGACAGTGCACTAGACCATTGTAATATGTCTCTTGAACTCTATTTTGTTGATACAAACAGATTAAACCATTAACAACTTTAAGTATTTGGACAAAATAACCTGCTTCAAAATCCCACTTTGCTAATGATTATTCCCTTCCATTATCATCAAAATATTCATGAAATCAACTTGGGAAGATGACAAGGAAACTCCTTTGAAACCTAGACAGTACCTTCAGTGTTTTAAGTTTCTGTCTATTAAGCTACCCTGTATGATGAGTTAACGTCCTATACCTGAAATAATTACATTTAAAACAGGCTAACTCCTTTATCACATCTTACAGTCATTAGGCAAGTAGCATTTAGCTTAATCATTTTGATTTTTTCATTTATTTTAAGGCTGTGTCACAAGAACAACCTTATCTGTTTTTAATTGTCCTGCTCAATCTCTAAAATATCTGTAATTGTTCTACATTTGAATAAAATTTATTAACAGACATATGGTTATAATAGAGAAATCACTCCAGCTGGTAAAGCCCTAAGCTAAGCCCACAATAATTTGATCATTTGCAAATCATTGTCACTTGAATGTTTTCTTAGTACAGCTTAATTATGACTCAATTCAGTCAAAAGTACAATGCACTTCCTGGGAAAAGAGGAAATTGAATACAATACAAATAGGGAAAGCTTTGTTATTTATGTAGACCTTTCCTGCATCATTGAACATCTGCTAATAAATGTGCTTTCCATCTCCATGATAGCGTTTACCTTCATCATTCAAAACTGGCATGAAATTTACATCAACTGAGAATTCATGTTATTTACTCATTGCTAATGATTACAATCCTTTAAAATTTCAGCTTTGAATACCCTCTGGAAAATTAGAAATGCTTATAAATATAAATGCACAAATAAGACAGGAAGACATTCTGTATTTTTCCCTCAGAAGCTCTTTGACAGGTGGTCACCTTGAAAC
Organism: Elephantulus edwardii; assembly: GCF_000299155.1. Classification (NCBI taxonomy): domain Eukaryota; kingdom Metazoa; phylum Chordata; class Mammalia; order Macroscelidea; family Macroscelididae; genus Elephantulus; species Elephantulus edwardii. The sequence continues at coordinate 30,063,411 of NW_006399763.1, read as the reverse complement.
TATGCTGTGATAGTACAACTGATTTTTTTAAATGATCTTGATACAGAAGGTAATCGAGAGCTCCTGGGAGCCACCTCTGCATTTTTCCAAGCAATCTTTTCTCCAGTTTTAACGTGTTCATACAAATCTTAAATGACATATAAAGTAATTTTTCCCTTCAAACTATGTATGTCAGTCATAGCTTTATAATTAAATGTCACAGAATGGCAAACAATTATCTTACTGAAATGGTTAATATAGGAGAAACCTCAACAGTTATAAATTCTGAATATGTAAACACAACACTTACAGCTTATTGATATTATTAAGCTTAAAAAATTTCATTTCAGTGGTCCCACCTGGAATTGAAACATTAAATTTGAAAATTTGTATTCAAATCAAGGTCACAAACAAAATTCATCTTTTTATCTGTGATACAGTCAACTTATACTTAGGGCAGAATTTAGACATAAAAAAGAACAAAAATTATATCTACAGATCACCCGGAATATAAAGGTAGCATTGTTCAATAGGAAGAGTCTAGAAAATTGAGGATTATTAACAGGCTTCTTTCATTGACTGATTCTTTCAAATTATTCTACTGAGTATAAATCCACCTGCCCACTGTTTCTATGGGTTAAAGACTCAACTAAGTTCATAATTCACTCTTGGCAGTAAAGAATACTTTCATAATTCCCGTATTCTTAATGTTTTTGCTTTGGTCTAGGCGCCAAGAACATTTTAATACTTATGATACAAAAAGGAATTACAGTGGTCTAGTGGCAGGAAGCTTCACTGCAATCCCAGAGGTTCATGGTTCAAATCTACCAGATGCTCTGCTGGAGAAGGAGGTTCGATCTCCTCCAGTACAAGTAAGATCTGATTTGACGGTACACACACAAAGATAATAATAACAAATAAAAAAAAAAAAGAACTACATTGAACCTGCATTCAGCATGCCTATCTCCTTTCTTATTCCGGGAACCATTATTGTCTAATTCTCCTGCTCATGTAACAGTTTTATTCACTAAGAACATACACTTCTACAGAAGTTTAGTATAATCTAAAGTGTCTCATATAGCCAGTCCTAGACTTTTTGTGCACATTTAGAGCTCCTAGCCTGCCAGGTCTATCTAATAAAAAAAAAATTAAAACACCAATGCCCATTTGAAAATATTAACATGGTGAAAAGGATATGGTGCAAATTGTCCACATTGCTCTATATTTTAGGACATTAAATATGATTCTATGACTTGAGATAAGGGATCATCAATTAATGGTAAAAAGAAAACAAACATAATTATTATCTATGTTGCTGTTGTTATGTGCAGTCGCATTGTCTGCGACTCATTGTGACTCTATGAACAATGGCCCTAGACTCTGCACTATCATGTGCCAATCTCACTATCTCCGACACACCTACCCCCATTGCCCAAGTTATTGAATCAATCCATCTCATCGAGGGTCTTCCTCTCCTGCACTGTCCCTCCACACTCCCAAGCATGACATCCTTCTCCAAGGACTCGTCACTCCTTGCAACATGTCCAAAGTATGTCAGATGAAGCTTCAGAATCCTTGCCTCCAAGGAGAATCCTGGTTTCACCCTCTCCAGGAAAAACATTTGTTTTCTTAGCAGTCTGTGGTACCTTCAATACTTTTCTCCAATACCACAGCTCAAAGGCATCAATTCTCTTTCTGTCATCCCTAGTCATTGTCCAGCTCTCTGATGCATAGTAAGTTATTGCAAAGACCATGGCATATATCAGGGCACACTTTAGTCTCCAGATAGCAGAAAAAAATTAATTCTGGGAATCTGGATTTGAACTGTCTGCGTCTGGGCTGGTAATGCAACTCCTTACTGCCAGAGAAGTCACCTGCTTTATAGTTAGGCCTGATTCATGACTATCTCATGTATAATAAAAGGACTGGTTACTCAGTGGTACACCAATTCTATATCAGGCTTTAGGTTTTGATTTATCGTGTTTTCACTGACTGATTTTTGGAAGTAGGTCACTAGGGGTTTAGTTGTTGTTTTTTGTTATTATTTCATTATGGACAACTATTTTACAGAGAAGGAGTTTTCTTAGTGCAATAATTTTGTAGCCCCTCTTCCTAAATCTGCTTTTTGAATGCTTTGTAATTATAATCTGTAACGCACCACTTTTTCCAATCACATATCGAAGTTAAATGATTTGATAGTCAGCTATTGTTCTGTACCTTCTTTATGGATTTGTGATCCTACTAAAAATACTGTTACCAAAATTGTTGACCTCTCCCATCCCTATGTTTTACAACACTCTCTTGACAGCTGTATTAGTAAATTTTAAATCCAGTAAAGAAGATATGAATAAATATATTAATATGTAAAGATATTAATATATAAATGTCAGAAATGTTAAAGTATAGATAGATAACTGATAAAAAAATTACAAATTGAGAATTGCTTTGAAGAAAGCAAAAATACACTTTGGTTCGATGTGATTGAACTTTGTAAAATTTATATAATGACTTCAAACATTGTAATTCATGGAAATAGATCAAATCATTTTTTCTTCTCTAGAGATACTTCTAGCTCTATAGATAATCTGTCTCAAAAATGTAACCTGTCTCTCAGATCTTTTTTTTACTACATTGCAATACTTGCTTCTACTTCAGAGAAATAAAAATAATTTTAGAATTAAAATCATTCTTCTTCAAATGCTGGAATTTCTTTGAGAGGTTAATAAACATGAGCTGGATCAAAAAGTTAATAAATATTAAAAATCACATTGGTTTCCTTTTTAAAAACTAGCTCTGGTGACCTAGTGGCAAGAAGCTGTGCTACAGTTCCTAGGACACATGGTTCAATTCCCTCAGCTGCTCCACAGGAGAAGGATGAGCACTCTCCTCCTTTGTGTTTGACTGTCTCTGAAAAGCTGCCCAAATGGTCAGCTGTGGATTGGTTCTGACTTGATGGCACACCACTACCACAATAGCAATGACTAACATAGTTACAGAAAATGGTATAGAAATTGCTTATCATAAGATCTCTGTTCATTTAGTAATTGTTTTTGAACAAATTTTCTTAGATTTTGTAAGGGAAATGAAAGAGAACTTCCTGAGTGAGATGTGAACAATGGTCTATTTAGGGAAAAGTACTGTGTCTGTTTTTATTTTTCATTCTTAATCTGGAAGAAAAATGGTGTGGTGTCAAGGGGTTGATTTTTATTTTTTTAATGTCTTTCCTAGCCATCGACTTTGACTTTGCCATATGGAAGAGCAGGCATATGCAAATACGACGTATTAGCCTAGTCACAAAGGAGTTGGCTAAGCCTGCTCCTAAATTGAGCAGATCTACTCTCAGATTTCGGGGAAATCTCACCATCAGCAAAAAAGGAGACAATGCAGAAAAAGGAGACCAAAGATTCCTGTGCCACTCAGACCAAGGCCTACACCTGCAGCAGCAGCAGCCATAGTCATAGCAGAGACCCAAAGACCTGATATGAGACAAAGGTGACTTTTTGTGACTCATGGAAACCAGAGCTAGGAGCCTTTGCTCAATTTGTTAGAAGACTATTTAGAGCCATAATGGACAGGACTAGGACATTCAGAACACTGACCTAAAACAATGTGACTAAAGGCAGAGGAGCCTGTGAGCACATTTTGGTAACTCTCTTGACTGAGTTGTATCCTGCTGCTAACCTGGATTACTGCCTTTGACTTCTCTATTAAGCGAAATATCTTGAATTGATTCCATGTGGTATGTGAACTATCACAGTGGGATTTGTCCTTAGTAAATCATTAAGACTGCTCTTAGAATTGATAGAAAGGGATGTGAGCACAGGAGTGACATATCTTATCTCATGGAAATAGGTTTTGAGGTGTAGATATTGTTCGTGAGGGAGGCTACCCCTTGTGAAATTAATAGAGGTCAGATATGGCTCTCTCCATATTCTTTTTACGGATGAGGATACTTTAGTAAAGATTGTCTGATGATAAAATCTTCTAAAAACAGTTGCCATTTGAGGATGTGCTCCAGGAAGATTACTTCTGATTCTAGAAGTTTACTTCAATAATGTAGTTATATCTAGATGTTATTGAGATGGAGCTGATTCATATCTAACTCTCTCACGTAGAGCCTTTGTATTTACAAATCAGTTGTTATTATATTTTGGAGGAACATTCTTCTAAGTGGTATAGCACTCTTCTGTCAATTTACTGTACTGAGGTAATTTGCTTGGGTTAGTGTGATACAGAAGCTTGTGCCACTGGGGTGTCAAATGCCATAACAGTGACCCATGGTAAACAGTGTTTGGTAGAGCTGCAATTTTAAAACAGGTTTGGAAGCAGGAATGGCATCCACTTCCTAAACAACATG
>NW_006399763.1:30054467-30055820 GCF_000299155.1 Elephantulus edwardii | reverse complement strand
TAATGGTAACTTGGATCTTAATAAAAGGGAAACGGGTTTGAACTGAAATAAAAAAACGATTAGAAGAAGACTCATCAATAATCTATGTTATGCAAATGACAAAACTTGCTTGTTGAACATGAAATACGACTTGGAATGCTTGCTGCAGAAGAGCAAAGACTGCAATGTTCAATATAGATTACATCTCAGCATCAAGAAGACAAAAAGTCTCACCACTAGACCAATAAGGAACATCATGATAGGTGTAGTAAAGACTGAGATTGTCAATGATTTCATCTTGTTTGGATTCACATTAATCACCATTGGTACCTGCAGTCAAGAAATCATAAGGCTTTATTAATTGGGTAAATCTGCTGTGAGGGACCTTTCCACAGGTTAAGTAGTAACGGTATCAGTTTAAAGATTAAAGTGTATTTCAATGAAACCATGGTCTTATCAATTACTTGTTGTACATCTGAAAGTTGGACAGTAACGAAGAATGAAAGAAAAAGAATCAATGCCTTTGAGTTGTGATGTTGGGAAAAAAGTACTGACTATACCGTCGTCTGACAAAAGAACAACAACAAAATGGCTTAGAAGAAATACAACCAGGGTACTTCTTGGAGGTAATGATGGTTCCGTTTTGTCTCTCATATTTTGTATGTGTAATGAGAAGGGCCTATTCCTTGGAAAAGAACATCATGCCCGGAGCAGTGGAGGCTCAATGAATGATAAAGAACCTCAAAGAGGAAGAGATGGATTCACCTCTGTAACAGTGGGATCAATTCATTCGAAATGATGAGGATGGCACAGTACAGGACAAAGTTCAGATCCATTGTTCTTAGGGTTAATATGAATCATAGTTGACTCTAAATCACATAACAAAGATAACAACACTAGAATAGAAATAAAAGTTTGAGATGAGCCAATCTTGCAAAAGTTCTATTCCCTACCCTTTGAATATGCCTTCAAATACAGATTTAACTCCAATGCAGAGCAGATCAGAGGTGGCACATTTGGTGCAATTGCTGTTCTTGCTCATTTTGTGTGTTGGTAGCATAAGTTATCATTCAGATACTGTTGTAGTTTTTCTATATTTGTTGATGATTTTAAAAAGAAAATCTTTGAGCTGTAGTGTTGAAGAAGAATACTGAATATCCCACGGACTTCCAGAAAACCAAATGGATATGTCTTTGGAAAACTCCAGCCAGAATGTTCCTTGGAATCAAGAATGGTACTGTCTCACATACTTTGGGCATAATGCTGTTGTTATCATTGTTAAGTTAAATCAAGTACAATTCGCAGAGACCTTATGAACAAAAAAAATCTGAACTCTGTCCTATCCTGTGCCAATCATATAATTTCTGACATACT
>NW_006399763.1:30050976-30054181 GCF_000299155.1 Elephantulus edwardii | reverse complement strand
CAAAGATATTAAGTCTTCTGTTATCTTTATCCACTATTCAGGTTTAAATGCACAGCAAGTGATTTAGAAGGACCATGGCCTAAGTCAGGTACACCTTTGTGTTAAAACTGACATCACTGCTCCTCAGTAATCTGGGGCAGTATTGGACTACAGACTTGTACAATACTTTATGCCTCCTCATATTCTCACTGCTAATACCAAAATGTTGATTGTGGGTCCAAGTAGATAAAGTTATTGACAATTTCAATCTTTTGTTCAACTATTGTGATTTTGTTTAGTGGTCAACAGTGGTAAGGAATTTAGTTTTCTTGATGTTGAAATGTAATCCATACTGAAGTCTGTATTCTTTGATTTTTCTGTGTCAAACAGTTAAAGTCCACTTCACTTTCAGCAAGCAAGGTGGGGTCATCTGCATAGAACAGGCTGTTAATGAGTTTTCCTCAAATCCTGATGCCACATTGTTCTTCATATAGTCCAGCTTCTTGAATAATTTTTATAGAAAAAGAATACAGCCGTGACACACTCCTTTATTATTTTAAACTTTGTGGTGCTCCCATGCTCTGAACAACAACCTCTTGGTCTAGATGTAGGTTTCACATGACCACAATTAAGTGCTCTGGGATTCTTATTTTTCTCAATGTTAGTGATAACTTGTTATGATCTACAAAATCAAATGCTTTTGCATAGTCAATAAAGCATAGATAGACATTATTCTGATGTTCTCGGCTTTCAATAAGGATTCATCTGATCATGGTATTCCTTGTGCCAAATTATCTTCTAAACTCAGACTGTACTTTGGCAGTTCTCTGTCAATGTACTGTTGTAGCAAATTATGTTGTTGTTGATTGCCTTTGAGTTGAGCATGACTCATATTGACCCTATGAACAAAAGGCCCAAAACCCCTGTACTCCTATCAACATTTATCAAAACTCATAGAGTTTTCAGAGGCATATTTTTTTGGAAGTGGATGCCACTCCTGCTTTCAAACTTTTCATAGCATGTTATTGGTTAAGTCACCTGCAATGCAGACAAACCCTATATACAGCAGCTCTGAACCCTTCCCTGTACTGAACCTGTCTCACTAATTCTGACACACCAACTGCCTTTGCCTCAATCACTATATCAATCCTTTTCATTCGGGATCTTCCTCTCCTGCACTGTCCATCCACCCTTCCAAGCATGATGTTCTTCTCCAAGGACCAGTGTTCTGGCCATGTGCCCAAAGTAAGTGAGGCAGAGCTTCAAAATTCTAGCTTCCAAGAAGAGACTTGGTTTCACCCTCTACAAGACAGACCTATATATTTTCTTGGCAGTCCATGGTATGTTCAAGACTCTTCTCCAGCATCACAACTCGAAGGCATCTATTCTTCTTTTGTCATCCTTAGTCATTCTCCAACTCTCTGAAGCATAACAAGTAATTAAGAAGACCATGACCTGGATTAGGGGCACCTTTGTATCTGGACAGATATAATTGCTCTTCAGCACTCTAGAGAGGTCCATGACAGCAATTGTTCCCAAAGCAATTCATCTTTTGATTTACTGACTGCTGGTGTGAAGAGTGTTGATTGTGGATCTGAATAAGCTGTAATTGCAAACAACCTCAATCTCTTCTCCATCTTTTATGGTGCTGCCAATTGGACCAGAAGTGAGAATCTTTGTCTTCTTGATGTTAAACTTTAATCCATAGATGATTTAAAGAAATATACCATGTGCATGAAATAGCAATTATATTTTTCTAGAATTTCCATGTTCTGTTCTGTTCATGTTCCATGTTCTGTTCTTAGGAATTGGAACAAACATGGATCTGTTCCAGGCACTTGGACAGATAATTGTCTTCCAAATTTTCAGGCTGAGCACATCTAAAGCTGCTTCTGCTTGAAACATGTCAATTGATCAAATTCCATTAAATCCTGGGTCTTTGTTTTTGCCAATTCTTTCAGTACAGCTTGAACTTCTTCCTTCACCAGTGGCTTTTGATCATACGGTAGCTGTTGATACTGAGTAGCCTTTGAGTCATAGAAAACCTATGTACAATAGCTCTGAACCCTGCCCTGTCCTGAGCCAATATCACTGTCCAAACACACCTACATTCATTACACTAGTCACTGTGTCAATCCATCTTATTTAGAGTCTTCCTCTCTTTTGCTGTCTCTCCACCCTTCCAAGCATGATGACTTTCTCCAAGGACTTGTCCCTCCTGGTGACATGTTCAAAGTAGGTGAAACAAAGCTTCTAACTTCTTACCTCCATGGAAGAACCTGGTTTTCACCCTTTCCGGGATAGATTTGTTTGGTTTTTTTGCTTAGCCATAATATGCTCTTCTCCAGTACCATACCCAAAGACATTAATTCTTCTGTCATCCTTAGTCTCTGTCCAGCTTTTTGATGTACAGCAAGTAATTGGGAGGACCATCGCCTGAATCAAGTATACCTTAGTCTCTAGATTGACATTGTAGCTCTTTATCACTTTGGAGGGGTCCCTTACAGCAGATTTCTGTAATGCAATCCATTTTTTTTTTAATTTTCTAACTGCTGGTGCCAAGAGTGTTGATTGTGAAGCTGAACAAGCTGAAATTGTTAACTACCTCAATCAATTCTCCATCTATCATGGTGCTGCCAATTGGTCCAGTGGTGAGAATCTTTGTCTTCTTGATGTTAAGTTTCAAGCTATACTGAAGACTACAATCCTTGACATTCTGTAGCAAATTCTTCTAATCCTCCCCAGTTTCAGCCAACAAAATTGTATCATCTGCATAGTTCAGGTTGTTGATGAATCTTCCTCCAATCCTGATGTCATAATTTTTAGACATATAGATTGGGTAGGTTTGGAAATGAGACACATTACTGGTACACTCCTTTCTTGATTTTAAATCATGCAGTGTTTCCTTGCTCTTTTCTGATGACTGCTTCCTCGTCCAAGTGCAGGTTTCACGTAACACAATCAAGTGTTCTGGTGTTCCCATTCTCTTCAAGGTTAACCACACTTTGTTGTGATCCATACAGTCAAAAAATGTTGCATAATCATTGAAAAACATATAAACAATCCTCTAATATTCTTTGCTTCCAGCCAAGATCTATCTGATATTAGTAATAATGACTCTGGTGCTACAACCTCTTCTAAACCCAGCTTGTATTTCTGGTAGTTCTTTGTCGATGGATTGTTTTAGTCATTTTCAGATAATCTTCAGCAAGGTTTTACTCGTGTG
>NW_006399763.1:30038360-30050638 GCF_000299155.1 Elephantulus edwardii | reverse complement strand
GGGGCCTTGAGGTTTTTTGTTTTGGATGCTTTGAGTTTTGAGTTGGTATTTTTTTTCTTCCCAATTTTTTCAGAGCAGCTTGAAAGTTCTTCCTTCATCACCACAAGTTCTTGCTCATAAATTGTTTCATGAAATTCTTCTGTGTCTGCCAATTCCTTTTTGGTTTAATGACTGTGTATATTCTTTTCATCTTCTTTTAATACTGCCTGTATCATTTAATATTTTAACCAAAACATCCTTAAGTATTGTAACTTGAAGCTTGAATTTGTTCTTTAGTTCTTTGAGCTTAAGAAATCCTAAGCAAGTTTTGTTCCTTTGATTTTCTGACTCCAGCTCTTTGCACATTTCATTTTATTTTTCTTTGTCTTCCCAAGCTGTCCTTTGAAATCTTCTGTTTATTTGCTTAATATCTTGATTTGTTCCTTTTGCTTTTGCTTCTCAGCACTCTAGCACAATATTCCGTCTCTTCTGACATTCATTTTAGTCTTTTCTTCCTCTATTCTTTTAATGACCTTTTGCACTCTTCCTGCATGATATTCTTAATATACTCCCAAAACGCATCTTGTCTTCATCCTTTAGTGCTCAAGACCTCAAACCTGTTCCTGAGATGGTTTTGAAATTCAGGTGGGATAGACTTTCAGTATAACAACTGATATATTTCAATAAACATATGCTGCTCTAGATGTGCTCACCAAGTTGTGCCAAGAAATCTGAAGAACAACCATGTGGCCAACTGACTGGAAGAGATCTATATTTGTTCCACTTCCAAAGAAAGATGACTCGACAAAGTGTGGAAATTATTAAACAATACCGTTAATGTCACTTGCAAGCAAGATTCTGCTGAAGATTATCCAAAAATGACTGGAACAGCACATCAACAGAGAAATGCCTGAAGTGCAGGCTGGGTTAGAAGAGGCCATGGTACTAGGGATATTATAGCTAATGTTAGATGAATCTTGGTGAAATCAGGGAGTACCAGAGGAATGTCTGTGTTTCATTGATTATGCAAAGGCATTTCACTGTGTCAAACACATTTGACAAGAAACTGTGGCTAACTCTGAGAAGAATGGAATCCCAGAACACTTGATTGTGTTTATGTAAAACCTATACATGGACAAGGAGGCAGTCATCAGCAAGGAAACACTGCATGGTTCAAAATTGGGAAGGGTGTGTGTCCTATCTCCATACCTTTCAACCTATATGTATAACAGATTATCCAGGAGGCTGAGCTCTATGAGGAGACATGTGGCATCAGAATTGGAGGAAGAGTAATCAATATTCTATGTTATTCAAACGACACAATCCTTCTTGCTGAAACTGAGGAGGACCTGAAGCACTTGCTGCAGAAGATCAAGGACTGCAGCCTTCAAAGTGTATTGAAGCTCAATATCAAGAAAACAAAGATAATCACCACTGGGCCAGTTGGCAGCATCAGTATGGATGGTGAAGAGATTGAGATCGTAAACAGCTTTAGATTGCTTGGCTCTACAAAGAACACTCTTGGCAACAACAGCCAGGAAATGAAAAGACAAATTGAACTGGGAAAAGTCTGCTGTCAGGGACCTCTCCAAAGTGCTGGAGCGTAATGGTGTCAGTCTGGAGACTAAAGTGAACCTGATACAGGCCATGGTATTTGCAATCATTTGCTATGCATCAGAGATCTGGACAATGACTACTGATGTTTGAAGGAGAATTTGAGCTGTGATGTTGGAGAAAAGTATTGAATATATCATGAACTGGTAAGAGAACAAAAAGGTTCATCCTGGAGAGGGTTAAACCTATTTGCACAGGATAGAACATGGTTTAGGTGATTTGCAAGTGACTTGACAGCACATAACAACAACAACAACAACAATTCTTCCTTGGTTGTTCAATATTCTGCCCTCAGCATCCTTAAGTATTGCAACACAAGGCTTGAATTTATTATTCAATTCCTTCAGTTTAAGAAATCTCAAGCAAGTTTGGTATTTTTGCTTTTCTGGCTCCAGCTCTTTGTATATTTCATTACAATATTTTGCTTTGTCTTCCCAAGCTGTTCTGTGAAGTCTTCCGTCAAACTTCTTGATTACTTCCTTGTGCTTTGGCTTCTCAGTGCTTTAGTGCAATATTCAGAGTCTCTTCTGATATCCATCTCAGTAATTTCTTCCTTCTCTGTCTTTGTGACGTCACGTGAATAGTTTGTGGTCTGTAATAACTGCAGCAGGGGGCAAGTGTATCAGAGATGATGAGACTGGCACAGGATAGAACAGGGTTCAGATATGGCACTGAATGAAACAGGGTTCAAACTTACAGATTCCTACTTGATTCAGCAGCAACTAATAACAAAAAAACACTTATTGTTTTTTTAGACGCTATTTTGAAAGCAGGAGTGACATCTACTTCCTAAATAACATGCCTCTGGAAGCTATAAAGTTTGATAAATGTCGATAGTTGTAGAGGAGCTTCAGGCCTTTTGTTTATAGGGTTTCTATGAGTTGTGTTCAACTCAAAGGCAAACAACAACAACAACAACAGATGCTATTAGATTAAATTCTAGATACATCAATTTAATTGCTATGTTTTGTTAGTGTTTTTTAATTAAGATTTTAACGAAATTTTTAGAGAACCTGGATTTCTATTCTTTCATTGTTGCACATTTTCCTTCTTGCCCCCACCCCCACTCCAGTTCGCTTTTCTCTTAAAAAATAAAATAGAAATTATTCCATTGTTGTATAATTCTTTGTCCCCAGTCCACTTTACTATGCCCTTAATCTGGACTGTTGTCATGCAAATAATACCTAATCATGCATTCCTTTTAAGCAGTCCTATTCCTTATCAGTTTCAATGCAATGTGCATTACTTATCCCCTCTTTTCTTAGTTTCCCTCCAACACCAATGTCAGTCCTAATTTATAGCAGTAGCATTATGCAGTTGTTGTCCTTTTGTGACTGAACTATTTCACTCAGCATAACATCCTCCAGCGGCACCCATTTTGTACATTTCATGAATTCCTTGTTTTTCAGTGCTGCATATTATCCCATTGTGTGAATATACCACAACTCCTCTATCCATTCATTTGTTGATGGACATTTGGGTTGTTTTTATCTCTTTGCTATTGTGAACAAAGCAGCAATAAACATGGGTATGCATATATCTGTTTGGGTGGCAGTTCTGATTTTTTTTAGGGTATATTCTCATTAGTGGAATTGCTGGGTCAAATGATATTTCTATTTCCAACATTTTGAGAAAGCGCCATACTGCCTTTCAGAGAGGTAGCACCATTTTACATTCCCAACAACAGTGAATAAGGGTTCCAGATTTTCCACAACCTCGCCAACATTTGCTGTTTGCTGCTCTGTTGAATTTTTCTACTGTTACAAAGGTGAAATGATATCTCATAGTTTTTTTTTAAAGTAACTTTGTGGGTAAATGCAGACAGTGGATCTGATCCAGAGTGTGACTTCTTGTCTTCAGGAAAACAATATTTATAACTAATGTGTATGAGCAGAATGTAAATTTCCACACCAATAGCATTGTTGAGTTTTGTGTATTTTCAGAATAACTTCTGTTAAGTGAAAACTAAGGTCTAAGCTTATAATAATTTCTGATGCATTTCAGTGTAGCTGAGAAGGTTGCCAAGTATATAAATTCCATAACATGCCAAATCTGTGTTCATACTCATTTCATTCACAGACCTTTAGAATCAGAAGATTTAGATTTGAGTCTTTTCCAGTTCTGTTGCTTTTGTATCCTGTTCTATTTGAAAACTCAATTTAGGCCCCAGGTTCTTAATATTTTTATTGGCAAAATGTGAATATAATATTTTCTTTAAGAATATCATAAGTACAAGGCCATTTAATTTCTTGGTAATATGAAATTTTATTGTCAATAGGAATTTTGGTGGGATCCATTTAATGTGGTGGTACTTGTTGTTATGTATCATCAGGTCACTTTTAACTCTTAGAAACCCTATGTACAACAACTATGAACCCTTCTCTGTCTTGAGCCAACCTCACTCTAACACACCTACCCCCTTTACCCTAGTCACTGAGTCAACCCATCTCATTCAGGGTCTTCTTCTGTGTTGTCCCTCCACCCTTCCAAGCATGATGCCCTTCTCCAAGGACTGGTTTGTCCTTGGAACATCCCCAAAGTATGTCATATGGAGTTTCAAAAGCCTTGTCTACAAAGAATAGTCTGGTTTTATCCTCTCCAGAACATACCTGTTTGTTCTCCTAGCAGTCCATGGTTTATTCAATACTCTTGTCCAGTACAACAATTCAAAGGCACCAATTCTCCTTCTATAATCCTTAGTAATTGTCCAGCTTTCTGATGCATAGCAAGTAATTATGAAGACTATAGCCGGGATCAGGCACACCTTAGTCTCTAGACTGACATTGTTTCTCTTCAGGACTCTGGAGAGGTCTTTAACACAATTTATCTTTTGACTTCCTGGCTACTGATACCAAGAGTGTTGATTGGGGAACCAGGCAAACTGAAGCTTTTAAAATCTCAGTCTTCACCATCTATCATGATGCTACCAATTGACCCATTGGTGAGAATCTTTGTTTTCTTGATGTTGAATTCAATATCGAATATGGTACTACATGTAAAATTGCTCTTAAAACTTTAGTGCACTTTCTATGTTGTTGTTAGATGTCATGAAGTTGACTGAATTGTAGCTACTCTGGGTGTCATTAGTTGCCATCAAGCTGAATAAGACTCACAGTAACCCTATGAACAATAGGTCTGAACCATGTTCTGTCCTGTGCCATTTTCACAATCTCTAACATTCTAGAGCCCATTGCTTCAGGCATTGTGACAATCCATCGCTTTGGGGTCTTCCTCTTTTTTGCTGACCTTAAACCAAGAATGCTTTTCCTCTTCAAGGAATAACCTCTCCTAGCAATATACCCAAAATATGTGAAATGAACTTTCACTATCCTTGCTTCTGGCTTCACTTTCTCCAAGACATATTAGTTGGGTTTTTGGGCAGTCCATGGGATATTCAGTACTCTTCTCTAACTCCACAGCTCAAAGGCATCAATTCTCCTTCTGTCATCTTTATTCATTGTACAGCTCTCAGCTGCATAGCAAGTGATTGAGAAGACCATGGCATAAATCAGAAACACTTTAGTCCTCAAACTAATACTATTGCTCCTTAATTATTTGGAGAGGTCCTTGACTCCAGGCTTTCTGAGTACGAAATATTTTCTGACTTCTTGTAACAAGGGAGTTGATCGTGGATCCAAAGAAAAGATCATTGCCAATTTCAACCTTCTCCATCTATCATGATATTGCTTCTTGGTCCAGTCGTGGAGAATTTTGTCCTTTTTAATGATATAATGTAATCCATATTAAATATTGTAGTCTTCTAATTTCTGCCATAGATGTTTCAAGTTCTTGCTTTCAGTAAGCAAGGATACGTCTTCTGCATAGAACGGATTTTTGATACGTCTTACTCCAATCCTGATGCCACATACTTCTTCATAGAGTTGACTTTCTAAAATTATTTGCTCAGCATACAGATTGAATACGTATAGAGAGAGGAAACAACTCCATCATATGCCTTTCCTGATTTAAAACCATGCAATCTTCTTCTGCTCTCTTCATACAAAAGCTTCTTGGTCTAGGTATAGATTTATAGATATCCTGTATAAAACAGATCAAAACCTTTCCTGATCCTGTGACACCATCACAGTAACTGCTGCACCTAAATCCATTGTTGCAGTGACTGCATCGATGAATCTCTTCGAGGGTCTTCCTCTTCTTTTTTGATTCTCTGATATTCCAAGTACACTGTCCTTCTCCAAAGATTAGCCCTTCCTTACAACATGTCAGGTGTCACTTACAGCCTCTGAAAACCTGTTGGAGGGAAGGTCAGTATGAGTCAGCTCTAACTTGACACTACATAGTAACAACAGTGATAATACATTTGATAAGATTAAGGGCATTTACATAATGATATAATTATTCCGCATGATGTGAATGAAAAGTGAGCAACTCCTTGTGAAGAAATCAGAGGGAATGGTCAACACCCATACCTAATGAAAGAAGAAATTCTCTGTGGTGTAGACTGCATCATCTTTTGTTTATGAGAGATAAACAGAGAAAGGAGAAAGAAGAGAGCAGAGAGTGTGGACCTCAATACCCCAGAGAAAGAAGACTAGGAATTAGTAGATCATATTCTTTAGCCAAGTTTTCTGAGCCAGGAATCTCCTTAACACAAGCAAATGTTAAACTATATGAAGTTCTCCAAAGGAATCCTAGACCTACAGATACTTAAGGTAGGGAAGACCTTCCGCTAGAACTGACAAAAGAGAAAGTTTCCCAGAGCCAGTAGCCAGAATTTGGTCTTCTAGCTTCCTAAATTCTTATAATTTGCTATCCACTTGCGTGTGTGTATGTGTGTGTAATCAATCATCAGTTTATACTTTCTCATAGCTTTTACCATCATTATTCGGACCTGACACACCAAAAAGAAAACACTGATGAGGCTTAGCATACCCTTTAATGAAAAAGACAAACTTTTAAGGAGCTCTGATGGAGTAGTTTGTAGAAAGTTGCACTGCTAACCCGAAGGCCTTACCTCTCTGGTAGCTTGAATCCACCAGTGTCTCTGCAGATGAAAGATGGGCAGTCTTCTCCAGTGCCTCAGAAACGCCACAAAAGGACCAACTATGAGTTGGTTTCACTGGAACAGTAATTAATTGGAGGGTTTTTGTTGTTCTTTTAATGCATTGAATGTGACTTTGTGAACTTTGTAAACCAGTATCTTTCTGAGTGTCTGCTCCATGGTAGTTTTGTGAGTACAAATTATTTGATGGATTCCTGTAAATGTTTTAATGATGAGAAAGAATAACAGTATCATGGGAAGGAATCAAATGTGGGAATGATTTGAGACATACATAGGCTTTAGAGATTTTATTTTCTACACTGTGTCTGTGGATAGGCTGTTGTCATTGCCTCCTATGGGAAAAGCATGCATGTACTGTTACATGCAGTATGGCAGGACATATTCTTCTCACATTTTCTTATCTGTCCCAGGTCATTCTTCTGTGGTCCAATTATCTGTTTCCATGGATAGACAGAAATCTGGGCTACATACACACCTCCATGCTACTACTCGGTACATCTTCTCAGAACATAGGAGGCTGAACCTCACCGTATAATGATATCAGTGGGTATGGTAACTTCTACATATATGACTTTTCTATCCAGGAGGAGGTTAGACATCTTGCTGGGGCTTGCTGTTCATGTAACTTAATTAAAAAGATGTGTCATTGGTTCAAAGACACGATCAAAGACAGAAATACACTTGGATCTTTAAATAGGTTTTTTTTTTCCTATTATGTTTTCCATAAATGTGAGTAAAACAGATATTTTTACATTTATTTTTCTTCTTCCCTTAAAAAAATAAAATATGTGGGGCATATGTCTATTGCATTTAAGTCTTAAGCTAAAGGAGAACCATGTGCTCCAGCAATGATCTATGCTGCCTCAGGGTTTGAGTGAATTCAATCAGTTATTTGTACTCACAGTTACCTAGTTAATTAACTTTGATGTTGGAATGTAAATGATTACATTTGAAGATTTTATTTGAAGAGTTGGTAATTATGTCTAAATTTTGGGATTATTGTGAATACTTTGACATATTTGTTATAGCTAAGGGATTGTTTAAACTCTTGTAACTTGATTCTCCTAATTAGTTTTCCAATGGAGACATAGTGACTTGAATTACTTGAAACAGATTTTGTTTTCTTTAGTAAGGAGATTCACCTTAAAACTAGAAATCACAAAGCTTGAATTAGCTCAAGAAGCACATGCAATAGACAGCTTCTGACCTAAGCTCATGAAAGTAAAGGGAAAATAACTGATGCCTGTTTTATTATGAATCTCTTCTGAGGGTACTGATGAATGAAGTGCAATAAATATATTTGGGAGCCTTGAGTGGACTTGGTATGTGCATATGAAACATGTGTATCAATAATGTAGTGAGTCTTTATAAAGCATCAATTTTGTGGAAAATCTTAAAACTAGCCACCAGTAAAACTTCCACAATGCTTTGAACACATTTTTATAAGAGTCTCTAAGTTATTTTCATAATCAAACCATGTGATAATTATCTTTTCCTCATTTAGCTGATACAGTGTTCAAGAAGTTAATTAATTGTCCTATAGTCTTAAAAGGGATACATTCTCTTGGTACTTAACTCATGTTTATCTGATATAGAGACCATGAATAATCTCTTACTTTAAAATGCCTCTTCAATGCTTTACTTAAGAATAAAAATATAAGTAATAGCTTGGAGTGGAAAGTGAAAAATAACAAGGTTGAATTATAATAAACATGAAGCAAGTACTTCAATTTAAAAATTCAGCTGCTAAATGTCCAAGATAAAGGGATTTGACTTTGAGACAAAAGAGGTTGCTGCAAGTTGGTTTTAAGTTATCACAGAGATATAGACTTCTGAAACTCTATGTTAGAAATTATTCTCCCTGGGCATGCTATTGTTATTTGAGGCAGGATAATTTTTCATTCTGCAGAACAGTCTCTGTATGGAAAGATATTTAACATCCATAATGCTCACCTACTAAATGCTAGTTGCAGCCCTAGGCAATGAGACAGTTGTTGTTGAGTGCCGTCGAGTGTAGCCTCTATGAATAAATACATTCTTACTGCATTGTCATATTTGAGGACCTTTTAGTTATAGTGTAGGAGAAAAGTGTTGAATATCCCATGGATTGTCAAAAGAACATATATGTCTAGGAGACAGTCAACCAGGGTGTTCTTTACAGGCAAGGACGGTGAAACTTTGTCTCATGTACTTTGGGCATGTTGTTAGGAGGGGCGATAAATCATGTTTGGAAAGGTGGAGGCTTGGTTAAAGTGAGGAAGAAGACCTTCAACAAAATGGATCCACATAATGACTGTAGTAACGAGTGCATAGAAATGGTGAGGATGGCACAGGCGAGGGCAAGGCTCAGATATCTTGTTCATAATGCTACTATGAGTCATAGTGAACAATATCTAAGAACATTCATAGGGAAATAAACACTATACAAGAAAACAGCAACATGAACAATTTGTTCTAATTTGAGGCACTTGCTGCAGAAGTTTAAATAATGCAACCTTTAATATGGATTGCATCTCAGTGTCAAGAAAATAAAAATCCTCTCCACTAAAACCTATAAGCAACATCATGATAGATAGAGAAAAGATTGACTCGGTCAGTGACTTTATCTTACTTAGATCCACAATCAATATTGGCGATCAGGAGATCAGGAGAATTATTGTGCTTTGAAAGTCTACAGTCAGAGACCTCTCCAAATTATTTGGGAGCAATGATGTCAACTTGAGGACTAAGATGTGCCTAGTTCAGGTAATTTTCTTTTTACTCATTTCCTGTGAATGTGAGAGCTGGACAATGACCAAGCATAAAAGAAGAAGAATCAATGCTTTTGAGCTGTGTTGTTGGAGAAGAGGGCTGAATATCCCATGGACTGCCAAATGAATAAACAGATAGGTCTTGGATAAAGGGCAGCCTTATTGCTCCTTGGAGGCAAATGTGATGAAGCTTCATCTTCTATACTTTGGGCAAGTTGATAGAAGAGGTAATTTCTTGCGATATCATACTTAGAAAGATGGAAGGCTGGTGCAGAGAAAGAAGATCCTCATCCAAGTGAATTGACATATAGTGACTGCAGAAATGGGCTAGAATGTGTCAGAGACTGTGAGCATGGCACAGGATAGGACAGAGTTCAGATCTGTTGTTCATAAAATCTCTATGAGTCATACACAATTCCATAATACCTAACAACAACAACTCATAGTAACCCTCCATTAGATTTCTAAGTCTGTAGAAGAGACTTCTCATTTTTCTCTCTTGGAGTAGCTTATAGAGTTGAATAATTGGCCTTGCTGCTAGTAGGTCAGTTTAGGCAAATTTTCATTATAATCCAATCAGAACCGACTCATAGATGACTCTCCCCTGGGTTTTCAGGGGCTAAATTGCCACTGAAGAGATTGCCCATCTTTTGCCCATTGGGCCACTGGTAGATTCTAACTGTCCCAAATGCTCCACCTTTGGCCTGTCAGATAATGCCATCAAAGCTCCCTAATGTGCAAATGATTCTCAATAATAGGGTGACATTGGATTTTACTTTGCAGTGGTCAGCAATTTTTGAACCCATTTTAATTCCTTTGTACTATATTATAAAATTAATTTTAATAATAAATAATATCTAAGGATAATATACTGATTTTTTATATGTTGAACCATTCTAGTGTATGTACAGAAAATGACTTAAAACTACCTTCATTTGTATTTAAGTCACATGTTGGTAAATGATTTCTAAAAGTGGACATATACAGTTATTGTTGTTGTTATGTGCTTGACTTGTAACCAACTCCTAACTGATAATCCTGAAAGTTTTTAGAGACTGTACGTTACATGGGAAGTGTTCTCTCATCTTTCTCCAGTAGAGTAACTGGTGGATTCGAACCATACCTCACTGATTTGCCAGTGCAACTCCTTATCACTAGGTAACCAGTGCTTCCTTGAAATCAGTACAGTATAAGAATATCAAAAGAATTAAAATTCTTTCATCTTAACAAATGATGGCCAAAGATATAGCATTTTCTAAAATGTGATGTGCTAACACGACTGAAAAATTAGATCTAGTTATGAGCTCCAGATGGTAGAATTGAAACATGTGTTTAGAGGATGAGGTAATTAGAAACAACCTCAAAATAAAAGATCTACCTTTATTAATGTGATGTTCAAAGTGGAGGCTTTTCCTGAGATTCTGCCTATTTATGAATGACATAGGAGACTAGACTCTTGATACTACATATTTTCCGAGTAAGATTATTGTAAATTCAATTATTTGTAACTTCTTAAAAAATATAAAATGCCTCCCTTTTTCCTTATACAGTCTCTAGATGCATACCAAGCAATGCAGTTTCTTGAAAACCTATTTTTAGATACATAAAAACTTCATAGATTTAGACACAGATAAAAATATTCAAGCAGCACATCAATGTCTCCAGAGCTCTGCACCTAAAAAAAAGAAAGGAAAAATTCAAACACTTTATTAGCAACTGTACACTTTCCTTAGAACACAGAGGCTTTACCTGCTGTGTTCTCAACACTTGGTCTTCCCTCCTCTGGGGAGACACTCTAAGCCAAATTCATCAGGGTTGCAAAACATTCTGCGAAGAAACAGAACATTTATGGTTAATGAACTGGTCCAGCAGGGCTAGTTTGTTAATGGGAAAACTGGTCCTCTCTAACACTTCTGTGGAAATTTTTAGCCCTGTTCTAACATCCCCCTCATTTTGATTTTTTTTACAGAAGGAAAAAGTGTTTGATTGCTATTAAGTTCTTATGAATTTGTAAAGACCCAACCAGAACCAGGATAATTCTGGGAAATTTCTGACTGGCCCCCAAGTTCTACAATCAGCAAAGACTCACACATATGCAGACAATTCTTTCCCATTTCCCCTGGCTTGCAATGCATTTATTCCTTAAAACTGTGTCCACTTGAAAGAGAACATAGAAGATGACATCATAAGAAATTTACCTAAGCAAAAATCTTAATATAACATTTCTAGAACAATGACTGGTAAAAAGTTGGATAGTCAACCTCATTAAGACTTGTTCAGTAAAAATAGACAAAGCTTACCTACTTGCCTTACCTCTAAGTGAGAGGGGATCATCTCCTCATGAATGCAGCTCTCATATTATCTTTTTTCCATCTGTCTTCCTTTTCACTGCTTTTTTCTACTGGAAGTATTGAAAGCTCTGCAATGGACCTTATATCTGATGCTATTTTATAAAGCTTTATATATTCCATCATAATGTTTTCTCTTTACTCTGTTTCATTTCTATATTGCCCATGGTGGATCACTATAAGCTGTATATTAACTGGCTTTGGTATTGACAAATAACAAAGGATACCCAGGATACTCTTTCACTGTGTGGTGAAATATAATATAGCCGTAGAAAATTCACTTTCTTTCTGGGGTAAAATCACCTCGATGTTTGCCAGAATTGAGATCTCATATCTTTACACTTGTACTTACCACTCTAATGTACACATCACAGATAGCTTTTCAGTAGAATATTTTTAAACTAAGGACTTCATTATTCATTTTACTGGTCACAGTCCCATAAGGGATAATTCTAACATGGTTTCATGTACAGCCTTCAACTGTCATTGCTACACAGAGTAAATCAACTACTTTAATATGTATGTCAAAAATTGAAAAGTTGAGCATTGAAATTTTAGTTACAG
>NW_006399763.1:30005775-30038260 GCF_000299155.1 Elephantulus edwardii | reverse complement strand
ATATATATATAAATTAGTTCATCAATCCTTTCCTCATTTATTGAAGTTGTTGTTGCTAGGTGTCACTGCATCAAATATTACTAACCATGACTCTAAAAACAACAGATCTATCCTATCCTATCCTGCACCATCCTCATCAACTCTGACATACAGGAGTCCATTTATGCAGTCACTGTGTAAATATTATTTACTAATAATAATGTTATATTCAATGTTTAGTAGCTCTTGAAGCAAACTCTCACACAAATAGCGTCCGTTCCTCAGCCTTACTCTTTTCTTACTAGCACATTGAGGTACAAAATGCTTAATACCTTGTTTAAGATTTGAGATTAACTAATAGAAGCTGAACACTATGATACTGATGTGTCAAATGTGATAATGGTTACCCATGATCGACAGTGTTTGGTGGAGCTCCCTGATTAAAACAAGCTTGGAAGCAAAAGTGGCATCGACTTTTGAAATAGCTTGTCTCTGGAAACCATATGAACTTGGAGAAACAATGAAAGTTATACAAGTGTTCAGGTCTTTTGTTCATGGGGTCGCTATGAGTCATCTACAACTTGACAGCACTTAACATTAACAATAGTTACAACCAAATTTGTATGTCAGTTGCACTGACTCTTAACCAAGTCTTTTCTCATGTTGAGAGTGTACTTGTGGTACTGGAAATTAGCATTAAAATTTTACTTTAAATGTCCTACTTGTTTGACCTGATTTCATTATTATTTTTATAATTTTATATTGATTAGCATACAAAATTTGTGTACTCTTTATTTCACTCTGTTTCACACATTCCTTCATTCACATTGTGTTTCATAGGATAATTTCTAAACATGTGTTTCATAAAATTGATCACCATTGATCTATGACCACTATTACCCTGTTTTTTCAGGTCCCTATTAGATATTTTACAATTTGTTCACCTTCTCCCTCTGTCAACCAAATTCTGCCATCTCAATGATTCCTCCCATGCCACTTCCCTGACCCACCCTTTCCCCCTTTGGACTTTTATACATATTTTTCCTCCTCCTGTGGGATTAACAATCTTTGAGAAGTCGTTGAAGGGTCACCTGTAAGTTGTTTTTGACTTGATGGTTCTCAGCAGCAACACAAGAGTGAGTTCTCTTTCTATTTTTAGGATTATATAGTCTTATGAAATATTTATTTTCATGAGACTGATTTTGGTTCTCTAATGTTATGTAGTATTTTACAAAACCATTGCTCCTGAATGCTGCATAGTGTTCCATTGTATGAATGTACCATCATTTCTCAATCCATTAGTTTGTTGGTGGACACTTGAGCTGTTTTCATTTTCTTGCTATTGTGAATAATGCTGCTATACATGTACAAATCTCTATTTGTGCTTTAGTTCTGTTTTCCTTAGTATATTCCTAGCAGTGGCATAGCTGGGTCATATAGGATTTCTATGTTCAGTTTTTTGAAGAAATACCAACTGCCTTCCAGAGTGGTTGTACCATTTTACAATCCCACCAACAAAGTATGAGAGTTCCAATCTTTGCACTTCCTTTCCAAAATTTATTACTTGCCATCTTGTCAAACTTTACCATCCCTATGGTAACTCATTGTGGTTTGATTTGTATCTTTCTTGTTGCCAGCTATTTTGAGCATTTTTTCTTATGTCTGTAGGTCATCCCAATGTCTTCCTTTATAAAATGTGTTCTCAAGTCCTTTGTCCATTTTGTGATTGGATTATCAGTCTTTTCCTTGTGAAAACCCTATTGTTGTTGTGTACTATAGAGTTGGAACTGACACATAGCTGACCCTTCAGTAAGTTTTCAAAAACAGTTAATCGCACCAGAAGAGATTACTCCTCCTTCTCCCACAGAGCAGCTGGTGGCCTTAAACTGTGTACCTTCTTGCAGTTTCTTGCCACTAGGCCACCTGTAAACTTTTGTTATGAGATCCTTGTGGGGAATGTCATTGTTAAATGTTTTGTTTGGGTTTTTTTTTCTCAGTTAGTAGGTTTCCCTTTCACTCAATTGGAAAAATAAATGATGCACACAGGGCTTAATCTTTAGAAAATATCATTTCTTGATTAGTGCTGAGGAGCAAGGACATTAATCTAGGGACTAAGATGCACCTGACCAGGCCATAGTCTTCACAATTACTTGCTATTCATTAAAGAGCTGGACAATGACAGAAGAATTTATGCCTTTGAGTTGTGGTGCTGGAGCAGAATTTTTAACATGCTATGGACTGCGGAGAGAAATAATAGGTCTATCTTGGAGATGGCAAAACTCAGCTGGTCCTTGGAAGCAAGGATTTTGAGACTCTGTTTCACATACTTTGGTTATTTAGCCAGGAGGATCCAGTCTTTGGAGAGGAATATCATACTTGGAAGAGTTGAGGGACAGCACAGGAGAGGAAGACCCTGGATGAAATAGATTGACACAGTAACTGGAGTAATAAGGATATATGTGTCAAGACAGTAAGATTGGTTCAAGATAGAGCATGGTTCAGAGCTATTGTCTGGTGTGAGGGTGGGGTGTGAAAAGAAAAAGAGCTATTTTCCATAGGTCACGATGAGTCACAAGCATGTAACAATAACAACAACAATTGCATTTCATAGTAAAATCTGATGGGTGTTGTTAGTCAGAATGCTGTGTGCCCTCTTTGTGGCCCCTTTAACTCTTAGTTTCTGACCAGTGTACTTCCAAGGAAAGATGTCAGCACTCACCTGTCAGCTTGCTACACTGTGGTGACTTGCTTCTTGTTGTAATTCTGGAAGCTGCTCTACCAGTATTTCAAATTACAATAGGGCCACCCATAGTGGACAGGTTTTAGTGAAACTTCCATCCTCAGACTAAGAAACAGGACTCAACGAAAAAGAATCAATGCCTTTGCATTGTCCTATTAGGGGAAACTATTAAATACAGCATGGACTGCTGAAAGAACAAACAAATCTCTCTTGGAGTAATTGCAACTAGGGTATTTCTTAGAAGCAAAGACTTTGAAACCTTGTTTCTTATATGTTGGGCACGTTTTTAAGGAGGTGCCTGTCCTTAGAGAAAGATACCAGGCTTTACAAGAGGAGTGTCTGAAGAGGGGAAACCTTCAATCAGATGGATTGACACCGAGACTGCAACAATGGATTGATGAAAGTCAAAGATTATAAGGATGTCTTAGGACAGGGCAAAATGTCAATCTGTTTTTCATAGGGTTACTACATGCTGTGGTTAACTTAATGACATCTAACAACAACAACAACAAAAATGCTGTCTTCATTTTATTTTAAAAGTCTGTACTTTCTTATTGCACCACCAAATTTCTGTTACTTCTGAGAAACCTTATTACCCCTATTTTTTGTTTGTTTTTTTTTTGTTTGATACAACCTCTGCATCAATCAGATATTAATGTAATACATTTGTATAAATTATTACAAACAATGAAATATATAACAAGAATTTCTTTTTAATAAACACATTTTTCTTAGTCCAAGGCTTGAAAATGAAGATGCTTTGGGATACTGGTCAGCTACGATTTTTCTGGGCTTGGGTTCAGGTCAGATCCACAACTGTTTTGTTTTCCTTTGGAAATACCCTACCTTAGAAATCTTTTTATCAAGGTGAATCACTAGAGCGTGTGAAGAAATCAGAGACTTAAAATATGTGATGTTTGAACCTACGTTTGCTTGGAACCACAATCTCATTTCTTTCCATATTTCATTGACCAAGTCGGTCACACTTATTTGGATGTGGTAAATTGTGTTGATGTATAAATCTACAGGGAAAGGTCATGAAAAATTGATGACAAAGATTCAATATAACACCAAAGATGAAGAATTGATGGTGATATTTTAAATGTCTGATGTTCTTTCTTCCATTGCTTTTTGTTATGATAACATTTTACTCACTTCCTGGTATTTGGTCGCACAATGAAGTCTTCAAGGGAACTTTTCATGGGGCTTGCCAACTAACCATCTAGGATTATATAAAAGTATATAGAAGCTTTACACAAACATCAGTGTGTATAAATAACTATAAAAGTGCTTTTAAAAACTGGCTTAGGCACACAATGGTAAATTTCTTTTGAATCAATTCTCTCTTTCTTAACTGGATATTCTAAAATACATTTTTCTATTTTCAAGGAAAATTATGGCTCTACTGTATCTTTTCCTTAAATTAAAGAGCAAAACTTTCAAAAGTAAGATAAAATAATAGCTATCTAGGCCTACTTTATTGTTGCTATTCATTGCCTTCAATTGAGTACGACTCATAGCAACCCTATGAACAAAAGGCCTGAAACCTCCCTTACAACTGTTGACATTTACCAAAGTTCATAGAGTTTCTGGAGGCACGTTGATTAGAAAGTGGTTGCCACTCCTGCTTCCAAACCTGTCATAGTATGTTATTGTTGTTATGTGCCATTAAGTCGCCTGCGATGTATAGTGACCCTATGTACAGCAGCTCTGAACCCTTCCCTGTCCTGAGACACCTAAGACACTTAAAAAAATAGTACTGTGAAAAGAAATTTGATTAAAATACCCAATTTAATTAAAACTTTATAAATTGTAAACAATGAGGAGTTAAGTAGTATGTATGTACATCAAAGAACTAATTTTTTTTTAAGTAACAGATATTGTTCTATAGTTTCCACACTCTGTTGGACCACCCTTCTTTGGAATAGGAACAAATATAGATTTCTTCCAGTCAGTTGGCCAAGTGGTTATTCTCCAGATTTCTTGGCACAACTTGGTGAGCACATCCAGGGCAGCATCTGTTAGCTGAAATATGTCAACTGGTATGCCATCTATTTCTGTGGCCTTAATTTTTGCTGTTCAAAGCAGCTTGAACTTCTTCCTTTGTCACCATAAGCTATTGCTCATATGTTGTTTCATTAAATTCTTCTGTGTCTGCCAATTCCTTTTGATACAGTGAATCAGTATATTCTTTCCATCTTCTGTTAATACTTCCTGGCTTATTTAATATGCTGCTTAAAGCCTCCATGATTACAGAAACAGAGGAGGACCTGAAGCACTTGCTGCTGAGGGTAAAACACTGCAGCCCTCAGTATGGACTTAGGCTCAATGTCAAGAAGACAAAGATTCTCACCACTAGACCAATTGGTTGCATCGGGTTGGATGGCAAAGAGATTGAGATTGTTCACAGCTTCAGTTTGCTCAGTTCCATGGTCAACACTCTTGGCACCAGTAGCCAGGAAATTAAAAGATGTATTGTGATGGGAGTCTGCTGTTAGGGACCTCTCCAAAGTACTGAAGAGCAATGGTGTCTCTCTGGAGACTAAGGTGCATCTGATATAGGCCATGGTCTTTGCAATCACTTGCTCTGCATCAGAGAGTTGGACAATAACTAGGGAGGATAGGAGAATTGATGCCTTTGAGCTGTGGTGCTGGAGAAGAGTACTGCTAAGAAAACAAAAAGATTCATCCTGGAAAGGGTTTAACTGGGTGGCTCCTTGGAAGCAAGGATTCTGAGGCTTCATCTGATATATTTTGGTCATGTTGTAAGAAGGGACCAGTCCTTGGAGAGGGACATCATGCTTGGGAGGGTGGAGGGACAGCGTAGGAGGAGAAAGCCCTTTATATGGTGGACTGATTCAGTGACTGGGATAATCAGGATGGGTATGTTGGAGACAGTGCGATTGGCACAGGATAGAGCAGAGTTTAGGGCTGTTGTACATTGGGTTGCTATGAGTCACAAGCGACTCAGTGGCACATAACAACAACAACAACAACAACAACAACAGATAATTCTATAAATTTAGAAAGAGATGTAGTAAATGCCCTCAGGACATAGTGCTTAAGCATTCAGCTGCTAACATGAAAGCAGATCAAAGCCACTGAAAACTTCATGGAAGAAAGATGCAACTGGCAGCTGCCATAAATATGCCCTGTCCAGAGCCAATCTCATTGTCTCCTATGGACCTGACCCCATTTCTCTAGTCACTGAGATCATCAATAAATCTCATCCTGGGTTTTCCTTTTATGCACTGTCCCTCCACCCTTCCAAGCATGATGTAGGACTAGACTCTCCTGGCCATATGCCCAAAGTATATGAGATAGAACTTCAAATTCCTTGCCTCCATGGAGTAGACAGACCTGTTTTTCCTCCTGCCAGTCCACACTATGTTCAACACTTTTTCCAGCACCACAACCCAAGGGTATCAATCCTTGTATCCTTATTGTCCAGCTCTTGGATGTATAGCAAGTGACTGTGAAGACTTTAGCTTAGATCAGGTACACCTTAGTCACCAGCCTAACATCGTTGCTCTTCAATACTCTAGAGAGTTCCCTGACAGCATGGATTAGAGCTCAGTATCAGTAAAACAAAAATTCTCACCACTGGGCAAATAGGCAACATTATGATATATGGAGAAAAGATTCAAATTGTCAACAATTGATTCAAATTGATCCACAATCAATACTTTTAGTACCAGCAGTCAAGAGACCAGGATACATATACCATTGGAAAGTCTGCTGTCAGAGACATCTCCAAAGTCCTGAAGACTAGTGATGTCCGTTTAAAGACCTGATTCAAACCATAATTTATATAATCACCTGCTATGCATTTGAAAGAGGTTTAGAAGGGGACGTGGTACTAGGGATATCGTTGCTGATGTTAGATGGATCTTGGCTGAAAGCAGGGAATACCAGAAGAATGTCTATCTGTGTTTCATTGATTATGCAAAGGCATTTGACTGTGTGGATCATAACAAACTGTGACTGACTCTGAGAAGAATGGGAATCCCAGAACATTTTATTGTGCTAATACGAAACCTATACTTGGACCAAGAGGCAGTAGTCAGAACAGAGCAGGGTAACACTGCATGGTTCAAAATTGGGAAGGGTGTACGCCAGGGATGCATCCTGTCTCCATACCTTTTCAACATGTATGCAGAGCAGATTATCCGAGAGGCTGGGCTCTATGAGGAGAATTGTGGCATCAGGATTGGTGGAAGATCTATTAACAATTTCCGTTATGCAGATGACACAACCCTGCTTGCTGAAACTGAGGAGGACCTCATGCACTTGCTGCGAAGGGTCAAGGACTGCAGCCTTCAGCATGGACTGAGGCTCAATGTCAAGAAGACAAAGATTCTCGCCACTGGACCAATTAGCAGCGTCAGGATGGATGACAAAGAGATTGAGAGTGTTCACAGCTTCAGTTTGCTCGGCTCCACAGTCAACACTCTTGGTACCAGCAGTCAGGAAATCCAAAAGCTTATCGCGATGGAAACGTCTGCTGTTAGGGACCTCTCAAAGGTACTCAGGAGCAACAGTGTCTCTCTGGAGACTAAGGTGCGCCTGATACAGGTCATGGTATTTGCAATCGCTTGTTATGCATCAGAGAGTTGGACAATGACTAGGGAGGACAGAAGGAGAGTGGATGCTTTTGAGCTGTGGTGCTGGAGAAGGGTACTTAATGTACCATGGACTGCCAGGAAAACAAACAGATTCATCTTGGAGAGGATTAAACCAAGCTACTCCTTGGAGGCAAGGATTCTGGGGCTTCGTCTGACATACTTTGGACATGTTGCCAGGAGGGACGGGTCCTTGGAGAGGGACATCATGCTTGGGAGGGTGGAGGGACAGCGCAGGAGGGGAAGACCCTCTATGAGATGGATTGATTCGGTGACTGGGGTAATCGGGATGGGTGTGTCAGAGGCGGTGCGGTTGGCGCAGGATAGAGCAGGGTTTAGAGCTGTTGTGCATAGGGTCGCTATGAATCGGAAACGACTCGATGGCACATAACAACAACACCATGCATTTGAAAATTGGACAATTATAAGGATAACAGAAGAAGAATTGATGTCTTGGAGTTTTGACCTTGGAGAAGAGTACCATTTGACTGCTAAACAAACAAACAAACAAATTAGCCAGATATGTCTCAGAAAAGGTGCAGTCAGAATGCCCCTTGGAGGAAAGGATAGCAAAGCTTAGTCTCACATACTTTGGATATTCCTTTAAAGTAGATCCTTGGAAAGGTGGCGTGTCAGTGAAGGAGAGGAAAATCCTTATTGAGATGAATTGATGCAATTGCAGTAGCAACAGGCTCGAGTGTGCCAGGGATTATGAGGAAGGCACAGAATGGGACAGGTTTCAGGTCTGTTGTTTATAGGGCTGCTACTCCACTGGACAGCATCTAATCACAATAACAATAATCCCTTAATATCCTCAGACTCCACTGTACTAACAGGCATGGCCCAAATCAATACCCTTAGTTCCCTTTAGGGCATGGCCTATACCCCAGTGCTCTGATAAAAGAAGCTTTTATCTGGGACTTGGGGTGGGGGTATCTCTCTCACTCTCTCTCTCTCTCATCCCTTCCTTCCTGGTTTTACATAGAGGGTCACTATGAGCCAGAGTGATCTAGAAGGCATCTAACAACATGAACTTTGGGATAATTCCTTCTTAGTTGAATTTAAAGATTTCTGTGTGTCATAGGCGAAGTCATGATAACATTACTCATAGCATTCAAGACAGCTTTACTAGTCTGGATAATCTACAGAAGAAATGTTTTGCTCTCACACTTTAAGAAACTCAGAGGGGTAGGAATAAACTGATAAGGCAATTGATTTTTATTTGGCTAGAATAAATTTGGTTTTCCACTGTTTTAGTTGGGGACAAATAAAGAAAATTACCAAATAGAAGCAGTAGAAATGTTTTGCTTGATAAAATGTCACAATGTTGGGAGGAAGTCATCTCCTGGGGAAGCAAGTTTCACAGATGATAACTCTTGATTGAGAATTTTAACTTTCACAGTGTCAAAACACTGAGAGACAATATGTGTTTGTGAAGCTGTGACAGTGAAGTGGAAAACATAATACATTAAAGAGATTAAGCTACCCCAACTTTTCCTATTTAGATCAAACAATGTTGATTTCTTTCCTTTTTATAATCTCTAACACGTTGTTGTTGTTGTTGTGTACCATAGAGTCAGAACCTACCTAGAGCTGAACGTCTGGTGGGTTTTCAGGGGCAGTTAATCTCATGGGAGGAGAGTGTTAATCCTTCTCCCATGATTCTTGAACATATGTTAAATAATTCTTCTTGTTGTTGTCAGGTAGCATTGAGTCAGAACTGACCCATCGATGACCCTCTCACAGGCTCTCAGGGGCAACAAATCTCACAGCCATAAATTACTCATCTCTCTCCTACAGGGAAGAGGGTAAATTAAAGCACATGCCTTTGGGTTGGAAGCATAGCTCCTTATCATTATGGACATAGGGCTCCCTAAATAATTATTAAAAAATTAAATGTTCTTGTTATGTGCCATCAAGTCAACTGCGACTCCTAGTGACTCTATGCACTATAGCTCAGAAGTCTGTTCTATCTTGAGCCAATCTCACTGTCTTTGACACACCAACCTCCATTACCCCAGTTACTTTGTCAATATCTCATGCAGGGTCTTCTTTGCCTGTTGCTGACCCAATCCTTTAAAGTTTAATGCCATTCTCCATGGACTGGCCCTTGCTTCCAAGAAACAACCTAATTTCTTTCTCTCCAAGTTGTATATATTTGTTCTCTTGGCTGTCCATGGTATGTTTAATACTCTTCTCCAGCACCAAACTCAAAGGCATCAATTCATCCTCTGTTATTCTTAGTCATTAGCTCTCTGATTCATAGCAAGTAATTATGAAGACCATGGCCTGGTTCAAGTGCACCTTAGCCTCTCGACTAAAATTATTTCTCTATAGCACTCTGGAAAGGTCCCTAACAGCCAGCTTTCCTGATGCTACTCGTTGCTGTTGTTGTTATGTGCTGTCATGTCACCTGTAACCTATAGTGACCTTATGTTCAGCAGCTCTGAACCTTGCCCTTTCCTGAGCCAGTGTCCCTAATTCTGACACACTAACCCCCATTGCCACAATCACTGTATCAATCTGTCTCATTTGGGGTCTTCTTCTTTTGTACTGTCCTTCCACCCTTCTAAGCATGATGTCCTTCTTCAAGGACTGCTCTCTCCTGGTCACGTGCCCATGGAGCTTCCAAGGAGAGACTTGATTTCACCTTCTTCAAAACAGTCCTATCGGCTTTCTTGGCAGTCTATGGTATGTATAATACTCTTTTCTAGCATCACAATTTGAAAATATTGATTCTTCTACTGTCATCCTTAGTCATTGTCCAGCTCTCTGATGCATAGCAAGTAATTGCAAAGACCATGGCCTGATATTGTTGCTTTTCAGCACTCTGGAGAGGTCCCTGACAGCAGATTTTCCCAATGCAATTCGTCTTTTGATTTCTTGTCTGCTGTTATTAAGAGTGTTGATTGTGGAGCTGAGCAAGTTGTAATTGTTAACAACTTCAATCTCTTCTGCATCTATCATGGTGCTTGCTGCCAGTTGACCCAGTATGAGAATATTTTTCTTCTTGATTTTATGCTTCAATCCATACTGAAGACTACAGTCCTTGACCTTCTGCAGCAAGGACTTTAGGTCTATTTTAGCAAGCAAAGCTGTGTTGTCTGCATAACATAGGCTGTTGATAAGTCTTCCTTCAATCCTGACACCACGTTCCTCATCGTAAAGCCCTGCTTCCTGAATGATCTGTTCTGCATTGATTGAAAAAAGTTTGGAGACTGGATGCATATCTGACATACTCCTTTCCTGATTTTGAACCATACAATGTTTCTCTGCTCTGTCTGAGGACTGTTTCCTGGTCCAAATATAGGTTTTCCATAAGCACAATCAAGTTTTCTCAGATCCCCATTTTCTTCAAGATTACCCACAATTTGTTTTGATCCACACAAATTCCTTTGCATAGTCAATGAAACCCAGATAGATATTCCTCTGGAATGCTGTCAAGATCCACCTGTCATAGGCAATAATGTCTCTAAAGCCAGGACTTATTCTAAACCCAGCTTGTATTTCTGGTAGTTCTCTGTCAATGTACATACAGTTACAGTCATTTTTGGATAATCTTCATGAGGATTTTGTTAGTGTGTGATATTAGTGATACTGTTCTATAATTTCCATACTCTGTAGGGTCACCTTGTTTTGGAATGGAAATAAACATCCACCTCTTTCAGTAAAAAAAGAGGCCCTTTTGATATTATCCACACATACAAGTAAGACCTGTTAATATCACTATCATTCAAATTTATGCACTAACACCTAGAGCAAAAGAGGAAGAAATAGATGATTTCTACCAACTCTTGCAGTCAAAAATTGATTGACCATGTAACTGAGATGCATTAATAATAACGGGTGACTGGAATGTAATGGAAGAAGAATCAATAGTTGAAAAATATGGACTTCATGACAGAAATGATGCTAGGGATAGAATAATAGAATTTTGCAAACAATAATTCATTCATAACAAATACTTTCTACAAGAAACATAAATACAGGCTATACACATGGATTACACCTGATTGAACGCATTGGTTGCATGTGTGGAAGGAATCGTAGGAGAATTTCAATATCAGCAGTGAAAAATAGGCCCGATGCTGATTGTGGAACATACCATGAATTACTCATGCAAGTTTAATTTAAAGCTAAAGAAGGTTAAATTACATCCATAGGAATAAAAATTTGATCTTGATTGAGTGTATCCCCCCTGAATTTAGAATCCAATTCAGGAACAGATTTGAGGCTTTGAACGGTAATGAACAAAGACCAGATGAGCTGTGGAAAGATATAAAGAATATAATTCATGAAGAATGCAAAAGGTTATTACAAAGAAGGAAGAAGAAGAAAAGACCGAAATGGATGTCAGAAGAGACCCTGAATATTGCACTAGAGCATCTAGAAGCCAAAGAAAAGGGAAGAAATCAAGAATTTAAAGAGCTGAATGGAAGATGTTAAGGGCATTTCAGGAAGACAAGTCAAAGTATTATAATGAAATGTACAAGTAGCTAGGGTCATAAAATCAAAAGAGCCAAACTTGGTCAGAGTTTCTTAAGCTTCAGGAACTGAAGAAAAAATTCAAACTACAAGTTGCAAGGCTTAAGGTTGCTATGGGCAGAATATTGAATGATTCAGGAGGCATTAAAAGAAGATGGAAGGAGTATACAGTTACTGTACCAAAAAAAAAATTGGCTGACACAGAAGAATTTCAAGAAACAATATATAATCAAGAGGCAATAGTGATTAAGGAGGAGGATTAGGCTGCTCTGAAGACCTTGGCAAAAGATACAGCCTCAGGAATTGATGGAACACCAATTGTGTATTTCAGAAAACACAACTTGGTGTTGTGCCAAGAAATATGAAGGGCAACTACTTTTACAATTAACTGGAAGAGATTCGTATTTATTCCCAATGCTACTAGTCTTGATTTTCTGGCTGATGGTGCCCAGAGTATTGACTGTGGAGCCAAGTAAGTTGTAATTGCTAATAACCTCAATCTCTTCTCCTTCTATTATGGTGCTGCCAATTGAGCTAGTGGTGAAAAATCTTTGTTTTCTTGATGTTGATTTTCAATCCATATTGAAGACTGCTGTTCTTGACCTTCTGTAGTGAATGCTTCAGGTCCTCCTCAGTTTAGGCAGGCAAGCTCCTGTCATCTGCATAGCACAGGTTGTTGATGACTCTTCCTCCAATGCTGATGCCACATCTTTTCTCATAAGACCAGCCTCC
The DNA here is from genome assembly GCF_000299155.1 of Elephantulus edwardii. Classification (NCBI taxonomy): domain Eukaryota; kingdom Metazoa; phylum Chordata; class Mammalia; order Macroscelidea; family Macroscelididae; genus Elephantulus; species Elephantulus edwardii. The sequence goes on along the minus strand of NW_006399763.1, from coordinate 30,025,702 downwards.
CAAATGATCTGTCCTGCTTACAGATTGAAAAGATATGGAGAAAGCACATATTTCATTCCTGTCTTGATTTTGAACTGTTCAGTGTTTCCTTGATCTGTTTGATGACTGCTTCCTCATCTAAGTATAGGTTTTGCATGAGCAAACAAAATTTTCTGAGATATCCATTTTTCTCAATGTTAGCCACTATTTGTTATGACCACAGGGTCAGATATCTTTGCATAGTCAATAAAATCCAGATGTCAAGTTGGCCTAATGGATCAAAAGTGATACTACCAAGCCAAAGGTGGATGACTCTAACCCTCAGCCCTCAGGCCTGTTTTTCACTGTTTTTGGTCAAATATTCTTCTAGGGCATATAGCCCTGGTATGTCTAGTTGCCATACAGAGGTAACTTGTGGTTACTGTAAAGCAAATGGTACACTCATGTGTCAAATGTGAGAATGGTTACCCACAGTGGACAGTGTTTGGTAGCACTCCCCAACTAAAACAAGCTTCGAAGCAGGAGTGGCATCCACTTCCATGAATAGTTTGCCTCTGGAAAACCTATGACCCTGGAGAAAGGATAAAAGTCACACAAGTGTCAAGGACTTTCGTTCAAAGGGTCACTGTGAGTTGCCTACGACTTGATGGCACTTAACAACAACATCCTTTGCTTTGAGCCAAGATCTATTTGATATTGCTAGTGATGTTCCTAGTGTCATGGCATCTTCTAAATCCAGTTTGTATTTCTGGCAATTCTCTGTCAATGTGCTGTCCTAGTTGTTTGTGGGTTTTTGTGTTTTGTTTTGGTTGTTTTTTTTTTTAATTATATTGTTGGATAATTTCCACACTCTGTTGGATAACCTTTTTTTGGAATGAGAATGAATATGAAATAGACTTAAATATAATCCAATCACTCATACACCCAATAAGACAGTTTTAAAGTTTATTTCATGAAAATGATGCTAAACTCTGTGACACTGATGTGTGAAATGCAATAATGGTTACCCATGATAGACAGTGTTTGGTGGAGCTTCCCGATTAAAACAAAGTTGGAAGCAGGAGTGGCATCCACTTCAGAAATAGCTTGCCTCTGGAAACTCTATGAACATGGAGAAGAAACGAACAAAGTTATACAAATGTTCAGATCTTTCATTCTTAGGGTTGCTATGAGTCATCTATGACTTTATGGCACTTAACAACCACAACAAGAAGAAGCTTCATTTTAGGGTTTTACTCTCAAACTGACTTTCATCTAATATTTAGCTCTTAGCAAAAATTAGACATGATTTTTTATATCTTTTGCTTCTGAATGTGATTGTTGTTAGGCCACATTGAATTGATGCTGACTTTTTGTTGCCTATTGTGCGAAAGATGGAAATTTGATTCAGTCTTGTGCCATCCTCACAATCTCTGCTGTATTTAACCCAGTGTGACAGTCACTGTTATTATTTCTCATTAAGAATCTTGCTCTTCTTCTCCAACCCTTCACTTTCATGAGCATTAGTTCCTTTTGCAGGAACTGACCTCCCCTGACAATATGACTAAAGTAGTGAAATGAGAAAAAAACACAAAAAACTGTGGCTGACTCTGAGAAGAATGGGAATCCCAGAATACTTGATTGTGCTTATTATGCAAAACCTATACTTGGACCAGGAGGCAGTCGTTAGAACAGAGCAAAGAACACTGCATGGTTCAAAATTAGGAATGGTATATGCCAGGGATGTGTCCTGTCTCCGTATCTTTTCAATCTACATACAGAACACATCATCTAGGAGATTGGGCTCTATGAGGAGAAATGTAGCTTCAGGATTGGAGAAAGATTTAGCAACAATCTGCTTTATGCAGATGACATAACCCTGCTTGCTAAAACTGGGGAGGACCTAAAGCACTTGCTGCAGAAGGTCAAGGACTTCAGCCTTCAATATGGATTGAGCTCAATCTTAAGAAAACAAAAATTCTCATCACTGAGCCAATTGGCAGCATTATGATAGAAGGTGAAGATTGAGAGTGTTGAAAGCTTCAATTTGATTGGCTCTACAATCAACACTCTTGGTACCAGCAGCCAGGAAATTAAAAGACAAATTGCATTGGGAAAGTCTTCTGTCAGAGACATCTCCAAAGTAATAAAGAGCAACAATGTCAGTCTGGAGACTAAGATGTGCCTGGTACAGGTCATGGTCTTAGCAATTCCTTGCTACGCATCAGAGAGCTGGACAATGACTAGAGTTAATAGAAGGAGAGATGATACCTTTGAGCTGTGGTGCTGGAGAAGGGTATTGAATATACATACCATGGACTGCTAGGAGAACAAACAAGTTCGTCCTGGAGAGAGTGAAGTCAAGCTGCTCCCTGAAGGCAAGGATTCTGAAACTTTTTATGACAGACTTGGGACATTTTACAAGGAGGGACATCATGCTTGGGAAGGTAGAGGGACAGCACAGGAAAGGAAGACTCTTAATGAGGTGGATTTATTCAGTGACTGGGGTAATGGGAGCAGATGTGTCAGAGCCAATAAGATAGGCACAGGATAGAGAAGGGTTTAGGGATGTTTTACATAGAGTCGCTATGAGTCTCAGGTGACTCGATGGCATGTAACAACAACAACGAAAATGTGAAATGAGAATTCTTAAATTTTTCCTTTACAGAGTCTTCTGGCTATAGTTCTTTCAAGTAGATTTCACAGTTATTATGGAAATCTGTGGGGTATTCAATACTTTTCATCACACACACACACACACACACACACACACACACACAGAGAGAGAGAGAGAGAGAGAGATCAATTCTTCAGTCTTCCTCGAGTAACTTTACCATGAATTTGAAGCAATTGAAAATACTTCTATTTGGTACACTTTGGTCTTTAAACTCACATCCTTTCCTTGCTCTTTAGCATTTGAAGAGATACTTGTCAAAAGATCTGTCCAATGTAATATTTCTCTTGATTCTCACCTACTGTTTCCACAAATGTTGATTTTCCCAAGGAAAGAAAATCTATGAATAATTCAATCTTTCATATATTTACTCTTGTATTATGATAATCTTTGCTTCCTTGATGTTGAGGTATAATACATTCTGAAGGTTATAATCTTTGTTCTTTTTTTTCTTTTTTCAGTAAGTGCATCAAATCTTCATCACCTTTATCATCAAAAGCCATATGATCTGTGTATCACAGATTACTGATAAATCTTCTTCCTGTCCTGATGCCACAATCTTCTTCCATTAGTTCAATTTGGTCTAACTATTTGCTCATCATATATATTTAGTAAATATTATGAAAGAATACATCTTAATACACACGTTCACAAATCAAAAACATGTAGTGTCCCTGTGATCTGCTTCAAATATTGCTTCATGTTTCATTTGAATGTAATGAAGTGTTTCAGAATTGCCACTTTTTTATTGTTGTTGTTATGTGTCATTGAGTTGCCTGTGACTCATTGTGACCCTGTGTACAACAGCCCTAAACTCTGCTCTATCCTGTGCCAATCTTATTGTCTCTGACACACCTGCCCCCATTACCCCTGTCACTGAATTAATTCATCTCATTGAGTGTCTTCCTCTCCTATGCTGTCCCTCCACACTCCAAAACATGATGTCCCTCTCCAAGGACTTCTCCCTCCTTGCAAAATGTCCCAAGTATGTCAGATAAAGATTCAGAATCCTTGTCTCAAAGGACCAACCTGGTCTTACCCTCTCTAGGACAAATCTGTTTTCTCTCAGCCCATGGTATATTCAATACCCTTTTCTAGCACCCAAAGACATCAATCCTCCTTCTATCATCTCTAGTTATTGCCAGCTTTCTGATGCATAGCAAGTAATTTCAAAGAGTATGGCCTAAATCAAGCACACATTAGTCTCCAGACTGACATGATTGCTCTTCAGTACTTTGGAGAGCAGACTTTTTCTAATGCAATCCATCTTTTAATTTCCTGGCTATAGGTACCAAGAGTGTTAGTTGTGGAACCAAGCAAACCAAATCTGATAACAATCTCAATTTCTTCTCCATCAATCATAATGCTGCCAAGTGTTCAGAATCTTTGTTTTCTTGATGTTGCATTTCAACCTGTATTTAAGGTTCTAGTCCTTGACTTTTTGTAGCAAGCTCTTCAGGTCCTCCTCATTTTCAGGATACAGGGTTGTGTCATCTTCATAATTCTTCTTGGCACCAGCTGTCAGGAAATCAAAAGATGAATTGCATTTGGAAAATATGCTGTTACGAACCTTTGCAGGGTACTGAAATGCAACGATGTCAGTTTAGAGACTAAGATGCTCCTAATCCAGGCCATGATCTTTGCTATTGCTTTGCTATGTATTAGAGAGCAGGACAATAACTAAGATGACAGAAGAATTGATATCTTTGAATGTGGTTCTGTAGAAGAGTCTTAAACATACCATGGATGGTCAAGAAAACAAATAGGTATGTCTTAGAGAGATACCAAATTTCTCCTTGTATGCTAGGATTTTTTTAAATTTTAATTTTTTTATTATTAATTTTAATGAACGTTTACAGAGACTTTGGATTCCCATTCATTCATTGTAGCATTTTTCTCCCTGCCCATCCCTTCCCCCGGTATGCTTTTCTCTCTGAAAAGTAAAAGGTAAATTCTTTCATTGGTATATAATGGCGTGCCCACTCCTCTGAGTATACTCTACTATGCAGCCTTTATTCTGGACTTTTGTCATGACCATAATACCCAAGCACATATTGCTTTTAAACAGTTCTCTCCCTCATCCGTTTCAATGATATACATAATTTGAAGCTCCATCTCACATACTTTGGTTATGTGACCAGGAGGGACTGATGCTTGGAGAAGGATATCATGCTCGGAAGTGTAGAGGGACAGCACAGAGGGAAGACTCCAGATAAAATGGATTAATATAGTAACTGGTGCAATGGGGTTTAGTGTGTCAGAATTAGTGAGACAGGGCAGGCTTCAGAGCTGTTGTACATAGGGTTGCTATGCCTCATAGGTTACTAGATGACATATAACAACGACAACAACACTCAAGATAACATCTTTCTTGTCTGATTTCAGCCAAGATCCATGTAATGTCAGCATTTCTATATCTCTTATTCCATGATCGCTTCGGAATTCAGTTTCCATTTTTGTCACTTTTCTCTCAAAATACTACTCCAGCCATTTTAAAAACAATCTTCAGTAATATTACATCTGTGTGGTATTATCCTTGTTATTCTGTAATTTCCATGCTGGGTCAAAGAACCCTTTTTCAGGATGGGCATTAATATGAGCATCTTCCAGTCAATTGTCTAGGTAGTTGCCTTCCAAATTCCTTGGCAAAGTCAATTGAGCTGCATCTGTTTACTGAAAAACCTCAATTGTAATTTCATCAGTTCCTTAATTCTTTTACTTTGCTGACACCTTCAGTAAAGATTTGGTTTCTTCTTTCAGTATTCTTGATTCGTGATCATATAGCATTTTTTGAAACGGATCCATTCTTTTGGCAGAGGGTCTGAATGTATTTTCTTCTCTCTTCTTTTGATACTTCCTCTCTCATTCGATATTTTGTCCATATAGGTCCTCGTATTACAATTTGAGTGTTTTTAAAAATAGTTTATTTTGCTAAGATTAGTAACAAATCCATTATAAGATGTCTTGAGTAAACGTAGTCCAAAATGCTTTATTTGCTGTTTAAGTCCATGATTTCTAACACCAATATCATCTCCCTGGCTTAGTTACCCAGCTCCTCTATGTCCCTTGGATTCAATAATTTGCTGGAAGGTCCTCCAGAGACTCAGATCCACAAGAGAAATGGCTCACATGACTGTAGATATGCAGACCAATGAGCAATGGGCCATGCTGGATATACCTGGATGCTTAGTCCACAATATATATGACAAATTTCCATCCAGTATTCTTGGCCTAAGTAAAAAAGTCACACTGCCCCTCCAGTGTTGATGCCTTTCATAACCTCACAGTGTAAAAATAGCTCTTTTACATTGATCCCACAGTTGTTGATGGTTTATAAGACCATGTGGCCATAGTTAAGGTAGCTAGAGACTATTTCCCCAGTGGGGGTTAACAGAATAGATAAAAAGCCAATTTTTTAAACTATATTAATTTTCTTCTTCAGTTCTTTACTGTGCTGTACAAGGACTCTAAGGTCATGCAAACATTTCTGTTATCAAAGAAGTTGCAACATATTCAGTGTTTCCATTTTACAAAGACAAATTTGGACTGCTTTATTTTAGAAAGTTTTTGGAATGTATGATTTTACTAGCACACCTTACATTAAAAAATCGCTAATATGTAAAAAATTAAAGTCTAGCTTTGTTTTATAGAGAATTACATTGGATTCTTAGCACAGGCTTGAACCACTCAAGTCCACTTATATGAGGTTTGATGTTTTTTTCTTTTTTCTGTTGCTATTTCAGTGAGCTCAAGTATTATAAGTACCTGCTTAATACACTTTGCAACACTAATAATCTTTACATGAGCAGTCCTATGCTTGTGTGCAATTTACTGTTGAGGAATTTGTCATATGAAGATGATTATTATTACATGATATTTTAAGCAGATACCCACAATATACTTGGATCAGGAGGCAGTCGTCAGAACAGAGCAAGGAGACACTACATGGTTCAAAATCAAGAAGGGGGTCCGTCAGGGATGTATTCTGTCTCCATACCTTTTCAATCTGTATGCAGAACAGATTATCCGAGATGCTGGGCTATAGGAAGAGGAATGTGGAATCAGGATTGGTGGAAGAATCATCAACATCCTGTGTTATGCAGATGACACAACCCTGCTCACTGAAACTGAGGCGGACCGGAGGCGCTTGCTGCAGAAGATCAAGGACTACAGCCTCCTATATGGACTGAAGCTAAATGTCAAGAAAACAAAGATTCTAACCACTGGGCCAATTGGCAGCATCAGCATGGATGGTGAGGAGATTGAGATAGTTAACAGTTTTAATTTACTTGGCTCTATAGTCAATGCTCTTGGTAACAGCAGCCAGGAAATCAGGAGCCAAATTGCATTGGGAAAGTCGGCTGTGAGGGACCTCTCAAGAGTACTGAAGAGCAACAATGTCAGGCTGGAGACTAAGGTGCATCTGATCCGGGCTATAGTCTTTGCAGTTATGTGCTATGCATCAGAGAGTTGGACTGTGAATAAGGCTGATAGAAAGAGGATTGATGCCTTTGAGCTGTGGTGCTGGAGAAGAGTGTTGAATATACCATGGACTGCTAGGAGAACAAACAGGTTTTTCCTGGAGAGGGTGAAGCCAGAGTGTTCCCTAGAGTCAAGGATTCTGAAGCTTCGTCTGACATATTTTGGGCATGTTGCAAGGAGGGACTGGTCCTTGGAAAGGGACATCATGTTTGGCAGAGTGGAGGGGAAGCGAAGGAGAGGAAGACCTTTGTTGAGATGGATTAATTCTGTGACTGGAGCCGTGGGAATAAGTGCGTTTGACATTGCTAGGTTGGCACAGGATAGAACAGCATTTAGAGCTCTTGTACATAGGGTCACTATGAGTCGCAAGCGACTCAATGGCACATAACAACAACAACAACAACAACCCACAATATTTGAGGGCACTGTGGGCCAGTGTTGTTCACAGTTTCACTCTACAATGGACTATTGTCTGCTTGAGAGGTCAGTACCTCTCAATTTGGTTTTGGACCAACTATACTTTCAGTAGTGTGTGCATGTAAGAACTGATAAATTATTGGTTGATTTTTAAACCGTTTTGGGATGTCTGTGATTTTTTACACAAGAAAGATGTGATAATTTGCCTCAAAAAAGATTACAGTTTATTATGGTTATCACAAGAGTGCACAATTAAGATTGCATAGTGGAATGTACTTGGGGCGGTGGGATTGTGTACCAGGGAAGGAGTGTTTCTTTTACTTTTGAAAGACAGGAGCGAACTGGGGTGGGGGGGAAGAGCTGGGGGGGAAAGGCTGGGTGGGGAGAGAAGTGCAGCTATGTGTTGGAATCGATTCTACAGAATGAGTTTTCTTGTTGTTGTGTGCTACCAAGTCAGAACTTCCAGAAGCAATAAATCATACAAGAGATTGTCGATTCTTTTGCCATAGAGCAACAGCTGGTCAATTTGTTTGCATGTATTTGGGATTGCAGTGCAGTTTCTTAACACTAGGTCACCAGACCTCCATGAGCTATGGATTATGACATTTATCTGCCATTTCTTGTATAATGGTGACTTGTGTGATGCCCTAGTGCTGGTTGGCAGTTAAGCCACCAATATTCCATTAGGATCATCCATGGTAAACAAATTTCAATGATGCTTTAAGACTACACAGTCTAAAATCAAAGATACTCTAATTTACTTTCAAAAATCAGCCAATGAAAACTCTATGGGTCACAAGAGAATATAGTCTGGCACAAAAAGTCTTTGAATTATAAATGATATTTATTCTTGATTGTGCCTTTAAGAATGTATAGATCAATAGGTACATACAGTTACTTTGATGCAAGAAAAGACTCAAAATCTGTTTAATGATTTAAAAATTATACTTGTAGCAAATGAAGGTGATTGTGATGAAGAATTTATTTTGAGTAAGCATTAATTCAATTTTTAGGTAGTACAAATTAGTTCATTTTTCCCCCCATGAAAGTAAAATTTGTAATAGCATTAAAGGTCAAGTATAAATTGTACTTAAGCCAAATATTCATAACCCAGAAACTTCCTGTAGAGTGCTGGATGATGAGGATGCTTTGTGAGAAGTCATTCAAAAAAGGGTGGCTAACACAATGGACAGCAGAATAGCAATAATATTGAAAATTGCGTAGGATAAGGCAGTATTGTATGTTACATGAGCTTGCCATGAATTGAGCCAATTTATGAGCCTGTGACAACAGTAACAGGATTTTAAAAAATTATTTTTATTATTTATATACACTGTGTTTCATGCACGTGCACTGTGCTTTATATAATCTTTTCAATATATTTCATGCATGTATATTGTGGGGTCCCCTCTCTTGATAATCAACTTATTATTATACTACAGTCATGAAAGCCTGTAAGCCTACTACTTTATGCCTCATGCCCTAATATCGCCATTTTAGATAGGCAATTTCTGATTTGCTCATCCCTATTAAACCAGTACTATGAGGCAACAAGCATGCCTCCTTTTACTGAAGAGTCCTCTGTTCAACTTGGAAACTTGAGCATCTGCACCCATAAAGTCCAGCACAGAGCAAGTCCTGTTGTAGCAACAAACCCTAGCTCAAATCATGGATCATCTTTTCCTTATCTGGTTGGGTTCTAGTCAACACAGATGGATCCCCAAACCTTAAGTGATTAGGTTCAGATGAGTATCAGCTGCTAGTGCAAACGTTCACACTTTTCCCTGAATTCCAGATCTGATAGTCTCCTTACTTAGCCCTACCTGCCCCCCTCCATAGGAGCACATCAACAAGCCAAGGTTCCTCACAACTCCCTGTTCCCCAAGCCAACAACTCTTCCAGATCATCGATCTGTGCATGCTAGGTCGGCAGCCCTGAAAGAACACGTCCAAGCTTGGTCTGTTTCTCCATTGTATTCTTCTCATGTCCACTCCTTTGGATGCCGGGTAAAGTTGGTGTCCATCAGAGACCACATCCAAAACTTAAGGTTGGTATATGTGCAGTGACAGTAACTGAACTTTTAAAACTCGCTGAAATCATGCCTTTGAATTGTGGTATGGAGAAGAGTACTTAATACCCATAGACTGTCAAAACAATGAACTTGTACATGTTGGAGGAAGTGCAATTAAGGTGCTCTTTAGTTTCAAAGTTGTTGAAATATCATCTCACATACCTCGGAAACACCTGGTCAGGAGGGACCAGTCCTTGGACAAAGATACTGTGCTGTTAAAGATAGACAGTCAAAAGAGGAGAGGAAGACCTTCAATATGATGGATTGACACAGTGAATGAAACAATGAACTTGAGTCTATCAGAAACTCATGGGCACCTAAGCACAACAACAACAACAACTAAAAGTTCAGATTAAATATTCTCCACTGAGACAAATCATACATAATTCTGAAATTTTAGGAGAGTTGTAAAGAATATGAAGTTTATGAATGTTCTAAAAGGTATGAAAATCCTAAAGTGTATAGTTGTTGTTTGGTGCTGTCCGGTCAAGCTTGTGTTTACAAGAAGTGACTTAAACTTGTTGTTGTTGTTGCGTGTGGCATAGTTAGAACTGACCCATAGCTGACCCTCTGGCAGGTTTTCAGAGGCAGTTAATTGCAAGGGAGGAGATTGTCCATTTTTCTCCCACAGAGCAGGATTGCAGTACCGCTTCTTGCCACTAGACCACCAGCATTTTTGGCACCCTCAGCTGGTACCACTCTTGTTTTCTTTAGATCAGAAAGACGTATTTTTAGGACGTAACAGTCCTAAGAATTACTGTTACCACGAAAAAGAAAAATTTTTTTTCCTTCTGGCCTGCCAATCTGTATTGCCCTGCCCTTCCTTTTTTTTTTTTTTTTTTTTAAATAGTCTGGAGACTAAGGTGCACCTGGTCCAGACCATAGTCTTTGCAATTACTTGCTATGCATCAGAGAGCTGGACAATGATTAGGGATGATAGAAACAGAATTGGTGTCTTTGAGCTGTGGTGCTGGAGAAGAGTGTTTAGTATATCATGGACAGCCGGGAGAACAAACAGAGAGGGTGAAGCCAGGCTGCTCCTAGAAAACAAGGATTCTGAGGCTTCAGCTGACATACTTTGGGCATACTGCAAGGAGGGACTGGTCCTTGGAAATGGACATCATGCTTGGAAAGGTGGAGGAATGGAGAAATAGACCATCTATGAGATGGATTGATACAGTGTAATGATACTAGGGTAATGAGGCTAGGTATGTCAGAGACAGTAAAGTTGGTACAGGATAGAGCAGTTTCAGGGCTGTTGTATATAGGGTCACTATGAGTCACAAGCGACTTGATGGCATAAACAACATAACAAATTTTTTAATATCCCAGTTGATGAAAACTCCATGGGAGCAGAGAATTGTTCCATTTTACCTGCTTTATAGATAACTAAAAAATTCATTGGTGTAGAGTTGGAACTGACTCCTGGCTGACCCTGGAGAGAGTTTTCAGAGGTTCTAAATTGCATAGAAGAAGATTAGTCATTTTTCTCCCTCAGAGCCTCTGGTTCCTTTGAATCACTAGACAGATCCAGCCTATAGGTTAGCAGTCCACTCCTTGAGAACTAACCAGCAGAGCTATAAAACTGCCTAGAACAATGAGGTAATCAAGAAATACATTTTCAGTAATGAGTAAACTTGGTAAATCTGATGGTAAAAAAAAAAAAAAAACAAAACCAAAAACAATAGGACATTAAAATCAACTTATTCATATTATGAGACTAAAGAGATAATTTAGTTCTATATTTCATGAGGGGAAAATATGCTATGTAGTGGGATGACATGAATGACTCAGTTCTATTTCCAGACCAGGAACCTACTTTAGTAGCAAAATATTGTATCCTTACATGCATTAGCACAATGATATATATACACACATTCACATGTCTTAGAGATGGTAAAATTTTATTAACTAAATTCACTGTCATTTCTTTTTAACCTATCCAATATTTATTTCTGTTACCATTTCATTCCTGCACAAACTGAACTTTTTATACTGTATGCTAAATTGATCTAATATGAAATCCAGTTTAATTATTAAATTTAGTTCAATATTTAATTTGGTTTAATAAAAGTGATCTTGCATATAATGTATGCATTTAATTGATATATTTAGGACAGAATAATTTTGAATAGGTTAAATATTTAATGTAGAGTAATTTTTTAAATTATTCAGGATTAAAAATAGATCTATGTTATAAAAGTAGTGTGCAGATAAATGTCATAATTTAATAAATTTCTGTTCACATGTGTGAAATACTACCATTGGTTAACTTCTGATCACCAGTCTTTGTCTTTAGTCTTCCTGTGACTTCTATTTTATTAATAGGGAAAGAAGTCAAAGACCCTTAAAATCACAGAATCTTTCTTTCTTTTGCAATATCTAATTCCAATGTTGTTTTGTTTATATTTTTGTCACTTTTCCCTCCCAGGTTTTATTAATTCATTGTGATTAATACTGTGTTTTTAATATATGCTCAAATTTAATTAACACTTCCTTTTCCTCTATCCTAATTTGAATTTCTTCTACCAGAATCTTAGTATATCAATTTCTGCAGCACAGATAAAAAATCAGAATTCATATTTACAATACATATATAAATCAAAGCCAGCTCATAGCTGATATTACAGTGGGTTTTCAGACAGTTAATTGCAGAGGACAAGATTGCCCATCATTCTCCCAAGAAGCAGCTTCTGGATTTGAACTGTATGCCTTCAAGACTGCAGTGCAGCTTCTTGCCATAGTCAGGACCTCTGACAGGTTTTTAGGCTGTTAATCACACAGGAGGAGATTACCCATCCTACTTCATATACATCAATGGTGATTAATTTTACAAAATACCATGTATGGAAATAATTGTGTGAAACACAATGTGAATGAAGGAATGTGTAAAACACAATGTATATAAGTGAAAAACAATGTATACAAATTTTGTATGCAAACCAAAATAAAAGTGAACTTTAACCCTTGCCCCCCACACAGAGGCATAGTCAAAGAGGTTATTTATGACCTTTTTTTCCTTTATATAAAAAAATTTTTAAAATTATCCAAAATATGTGTGAAGCATTTTAACTGGAAATAAAGAAAATGACTTTTCTTTCTTTCTTTTTTTTTTTTTTTAAAGGGAGTATGGATGACACTATCTGGATTAGGTTCTTGGGTGTCTCTCTTGATAGTTCACTGCTGGTTGTTGTATCACTGTGATAGTCCTTACTCATGAATACTGTCAGAACTGTATACATGAATGTGTTGTTGCTATTGTTATGTAGCAGTTCCAAGTAGGAACTGACTGGTAGCTAACTCTACAATAAGTTTTCAGAGACTGTAAATCTAACGGGAAGAGATTGTCCATCTCCTTGCTTCCCATTGTGCAAACAGTGGTTTTGAACCATGTGCTTTTGGGTTGGCAGCACCACTCCTTGCCACTAGGCTATAAGGGCTCCTTTAAAAAATTCATACAATTGCCTAAACAAGTATCTTAGGCCAGGAAATATTCCCTAAAACTGTCTCCTCTTCCACCTCCCTTGACACTTTTCAGGGTACTTTAGTGACTTTAGAGTTTTCAATGGTTAATTCTCCGTGTCAATTTGCTCAAGCTACGTTGTCTAGTTGTGTGGTTAAACACAAGTTAGAATAATGTTGTGAACATTATTGTTGTGAATATTATTATTATTATTGTGAACAGTTGTTGTTGTTAAGTGCTATTGAGTCGACTACCACTTACAGCAATCTTCTGAACAATGGATCTGAACCTTGGTCTATCCTGTGACATCTTCACTATGTATCTCCAACATCCTTGAGCTCTGTAACAGTCATTGTATCAATCTATGTTTCTGAGGGTCTTCCTATAATTCACCACCTCTACCTTTCTATGAATGATGACCTTTTCCAAGGACAGACTGGTCCTTCTTAACCAAAGATTCAAAATACATGAGACAAAGTTGCGCTATCCATGCCTCCGAAGAGGACTCCAGCAGCATCTTTCCCCCTGCCCCCCATTTGGCACCCTATGGGATATTTAGCTCTCTTCTACTCTACTACAAGTGAAAGGCATTGACTCTTCTTCAGTTATTCATTGTCCAAATTTCAGCTGAATAGCAAGTAGTAGAAAAGATTATGGTTTGCATCAAGTGCACCTTGGTCTTTAAACTGATATTACACATCTTCAGCACTTTCTAAAGGTCTCTGACAGTAGACTTTTGATTTCCTGACTGCCAGTGTCAAGGATGTTTATTGTGGATTCAATTAAGATAAAGCCATTGACATTTCCTATTTCTTCTTCATCTATTATGATGTTGTCTATTGACCTATTGGTGAGGATTTTTTTTCTTGATGTTGAGATGAATCCCATATTGAAGGTCTCAGATCCTCTGCAGCAAGGGTTTCAAGTCCTCCTCACTTCCAGCAAGAAAGATTATGTCAACTGTACAGTACAGGTTGTTAACGAGTCTTCCTTTTATACTGATGCACGTTCTTTAATTTTTTTATATTTTCATTGGTTTTCATATAATAATTATTTTACATTGTTTCATTCATATACATTATGCTTTATATAATTTACATTTACATTTTTTCCACACAATTATTCACACACATTTACCATTATTTTTTATTTATACTAGTTTATTTACAAAATTCAAAATACACCATTTTTCAGACAAGATTCTTCCATTTTCCCTTTCTGCCCCTCACCTTCTTCTTTATATAGACCAGCTTCTCAAATGATTTGTTCTGCATGTACATGGAATAATCATGGAGAAAGGACACAATCCTAATACACATCTTTCCTGATTATAAATTATGCAGTGTTTCCTTACTCTGATCACACAGCAGATTCCTGGTCTAAGTATAGGTTTCACATGTGCACAACTGCGGCCCAGGCAGAACCAATCAGCAAGCAGGCAACACAGGGAGGCCTGCCTTCCTTCCTCTATGGGCCATCTTCACCTGAGAGTCCTGGCCAGAGCCAGTCAATCAGTGGCCAAGACCCAGAGGCCTGCTTGGGTGTGAGCCATCTTTGTATAGGGTTTTGGTGAGAGTTAGTTGGCAAATGGGCACAGACTGGGGCCATGAACAATGTCTGCATGCTGCTTGTTTTTATGTTTTTTATTATAAGTAAAACACTTGTGAGGCAGTTGTTGTTGTGTACTGCTGAGTTAGAATCAACCCATATTTGACTCTCTAGCAGGTTTTAAGAGGCAATTAATCTCACTCCTCCCATGTTCCTCCTTTGGAGCAGCTAATATATTCAAACCATGTACCTATGGGTTGCCAGTGTAATTCTTTACCATTAGGCCACCAAACAGCTGACTTTACATAGAGCAGATTAACCTTCATGATGTGAGTGGGCCTTATCCATCAAGAGATGGTTTGACCTTCAGATAGTGGTCATCTTATCTACTTTTAAATGTTGTTGTTGTTGTTATGTGCCGCTGAGTCACTTGTGACTCATAGCGACCCTATGTATAACAACCCTAAACCGTGCTCTGGCCTGTGCCAATTGCACTGTCTCTGACTCTCTCATCCCGATTACCCCAGTCACTGAATCAATCCACCTCATAGAGGGCCTTCCCCTCCTGCGTCGTCCCTCCACCCTCCCAAGCATGATGTCCTTCTCCAAGGACCGATCTCTCCTCACAACATGTCCAGAGTATGTTAGATGGAGCCTCAGAATCCTTGCCTCCAAGGAGCCACCCAGTTTAACCCTTTCCAAGACGAATCTGTTTGTTTTCCTAGCAGTCCATGGTATTCTCAATACTCTTCTCCAGAACCACATCTCAAAGGCATCAATTCTCCTTCTATCCTCCTTGGTCATTGTCCAACTCGCTGATGCATAACAAGTGATTGCAAAGACCATGGCCTGTATCAAACACACCTTAGTCTCCAGGGAGACAGCATTGCTCTTCAGTACTCTGGAAAGGTCCCTAACTTTCCCATGGCAATGCTTTTTTTTTTTTTAAATATTACTCTGATTTATTTACAAAATTTGAATACATTGTTTTTCACAAAAGATCCTTCCCATTTCCTTTCCCCCATCCACCCATCCCATTGTGCATACCTATGATTAACACCCTACCTCCCCCCCATCCTCACCCTTCTATTTTTAATCCTTCCTTTTGCCTGACCTATGAATTTTGTGATCTTTATTCTGCATCTGACCAGGGTGTTTTGGACTTACCAACATCTCACACTCACAAAAGATGATTCTTCAAAACTAATTTCTCTCTCTATTTTCCTAGACCATTTTGACAAAGATTTTCTAATAGTTTCTCAAAGTGTGGGGATGTTGCAATCATCATAGGTCACTCACAGTAGATAGCCAATAAAGTATGTGAGTATTGCATTACATAAAATTGTATTATGGAAGAGTTTTCTTTTTTCATATTTCTTGATGTATTTTTATTATCTTTTTAATTAAGTCTCTAATCCACCAGCTACTTCAATGAAGAAAAAAAAGATGAGTCATCTCCTCAAGGTGCCATTTATTGCCTTTGGAAACTCACTGAAAAGTCAGCTATGAGTCAGTTCTAACTCATTGGTAGACCACAAAAAAAATTTGTGCTAGTAACTTAAGTTAAATATCTTAAAAAAAGTGCAGATCTAGGAATTACAGTCTTTGAAATAAGAGAACATCTGCTTAACAGCAACTTTACCTGTTTGTTGTTTTGTTTTGTTTTGTTTTGTTTTGTTTTCTGATGGCACATAAAAACAAAAACACCCTGTATTGGTGGTTTTTTATTTAAGCCTCTTGTTTAGAGTCAACAGATCTCAGGGAGGGCCTTTGTATTTAAAAGTCGACTGTTACTGTATTTTGGAGGAACATTCTTTTTAGTGGTGCAGCCCTCTTCTGTCAATCATGCTGTACTGAGGTAACCTGGGGTTGCTGTGGTGCTGAACCTTGTGCCACTGGGGTGCCAAATGGCATAACAATTACCTTTGATAATTTGGTGGAGTTTTCAGTTTAAGACAGGTTTGGAGGCAGGAATGGCATCCACTTCCTAAAAAAATGCCTCTCGAACCTTTATGAACTTAGAGAAATGACAATAGTTATAGAAAGGCTTCAGGCCTTCATTCACAGGGTCACTATGTGTTGTGCTCCACTCAATGACAATTAACAACAAGCAACAATATTTGTAGTAAGTGATGGTAGTTATTATTTATAAAATCCTCTAAAATTTTATTTTTAAGTGTATTTATTTTAAATTATATGAAGTAGGAACTATGTGGAGAAAAATGTGAAGTAAATATTAGCATAGGTGTTAAATGAGGTGGATTGTTATAATGGCCACAATAATGGTCTTAAACATACCAGTAAGCATAATTTAGCAAGACTTTCTTCTGTTATACATAAGAACACCATGAGTAGGAGCCAACATGATGATAATTAATAGAAAAGACAATAACTAATAACTATCAACTTTGGTAACAACATTAAAAAAATCAAAAGACATCTCATTGGGAAAATCCTGTTGTGAAGGACCTTTCCAACATGCTAAAGAACAATAATGTCAGCTTAAAGATTAAGGTGCACAGGTACATGGTAAGCACTGACTACTGAGGCTTGGGAATAAAAGGGTCCTTGACAGCCTTCTGGGGACTTTCACTGCTTCCCCAGAGGTTTTGTCGGCTAAGGAAAAAGTTGCCCTTCCCAAGAGCCTCAGCAGATGACATAGGTACACCATGAACAACAGCCACCCAGATTTGCAGAAGAAAGCGTTTCACTCCTAGGACTAAGAATCCTAAAGTTGCTGAAGAAAGTGTCCCAGCATCCTAGGATTAGCTCAACTCCCCTCAAAGGCTTTGTCTGTTTGGGGGTAATTAACCCTTCCCATCTGGCCTCAGATATATGCTCCTACAGCCAAAGCCTAAGAGAAGGAAATTGAAAATTTTTACCAAATCTTGCAGTTAAAAATTGACCAAAAATACAATCAAGATGTGATTATGATTACTGGTGATTGGAATTCAAAGATGGAAACAATGAAAAAGGAACAGTAGTCTGAAAGTATGGACTTGATGATAGAAATCAGGAAATGGAATGAATTTTGATTTTCAATTGTTTATTCATTGCAAATACCTTTTTAAGAAAAAAATACACACACAAAATGTACCTTTATACATGGACCTTACCTAATAGACTGCACAGGAATCAGATTGACTATATCTGGGGAAGGATTGTTGGAGAAGCTCAATACTAGCAGTCAAAACCAGGCCAGGATGGACTGTGGGTCAATTACTATTGTTTTGTTAAGTGCCATCAAGGCAAAGATGACCTTATGAACAAAAGACCTGAACCCTGTTGTTTAACTATCATTGTTTTTCTAAGTACATCGAGTTTCCAGAGGCATGCTGTTTAGGACATGGATGCCACTCCTGCTTCCAAGTGGGTTAATTACTCATGTGAAAGTTAAAATAGAGGCTGAAGAAAATGAAAACAAGTCCACGAGAGCCAAAATAAAATTTTGAACCTATCTCACCTGAATTTAAAAATCATCTTAAGAATAAGTTTGAAGCATTGTACACCAATGATTGAAGACCAGATGGGTTGTAGGATGATATTAAGGATATCATCTGTGAAGAGAGTAAAAGGTTACAAACACAGAGAAGAAAGGAAAAAAAAAAAAATAAAACAACAACCACCAAAAAAACCCCAACCCCAAAACCTGAAATGAATGTCAGAAGAGATTCTGAAAATTGCACTAAAACACTGAGAAGCCAAAACAAAGAGAAAACATGCCAAGGTAAAAGAGCTGAACAGATGATTTCAAAGAGCAGCTTGAGAAGACAAAGCAAAGTATTATAATGGGATTATAATTATAATTATGCAGAGAACTAAAATCAGAGACTAGAAAGAACTTAGTCTGCATTTCTTAAGCTGAGCAACTGAAAAACAAATTTAAGCCTTGAGTCGCAATATTGGAAGATGCTATGGGCAATTTGTTGAATGACCCAGGAAGCATCAAAAGAATATGGAGAGAATACAGAGTGTTAGTAACTGTACCGAAAGGAACTGACTGACACCAAAAAATTATTGGAAACTAGTGGTATGCAGGAGCCAATGGTAATGAAGGAGGAAGTAGAAGCTGCACTGGAGGCATTGGCAAAAATATAAAGGCCCATGAATCAATAAAATACGAATTGACTGGTTTATATTAACAGATGCAGCCTTGGATACACTCACCAGTCTAAGCCAGGAAATTTGGATGACAGCTGTTTAGCCAATGGATTGGAAGAGTTCTATATTTGTTTCTATTTCCAAGAAAGGTGATCCAACAGATTGCAGAAATTATCATACAATATCATTAGTGGCAGATGAAAGCATAATACTGCTGAAGATCATTAGAAATGACTAGAACAACAATACATGATAGGCATAGATCAATGGTAATTAATTATATAAAATTTAATATATATGAGTTACTATAAAAGACACCATTTAAATGAATAATTGTATAAAACACAAAGTACATGTTCAAGCCATGATGTATAAGGATGATTGTATGTAAACCAATAAAAAGTTAAAAAGCAAAAAGACTAAGGAACAACTGATCCAAGCAATCTTCTTTTCAATTACTTGCTATTCATCTGAAAGTTAGACAATAACCGGGGATAACAAAAGAACTGATGCCTTTGAGCTTTGATTATAGAAAGGAGTACTGAATACATCATGGATTTCCAAAAGAATAATCAAGCTTGTCTTGATAAAAGTGTGGCCAGGGTCCTCTTTGGAAGCAAGCATGGGGAAGTTTCGTTTCACTTCATCATCTTTTCATAGTAGATTGATTTCCTTGGTTGCTTATAAACTTCTGTTAGATGAGTCAATTCTATATCTGATATTTCTGAATTTTTTCAGATTCTAACGTGATGTTTAAAACATGAATACTTTTTAAGAAGAAATGGGTAAATATAGAATAAAATAGCAGTATGTGCTTATAAAATGTTTAAAAAAACAAACATATTACCTGTACCCTGCAATCTGAAAATAAAATCACACAAGGGAGTCTTACAAGAAAAGTTATAACAAAAACAAGGAAGACGGAACCAAATAGATTACATATGGTATTTGGTAGATTACAAGACAATATTAAATGCTAGAAATAAATTTCAACTAATTTAGCTATCTTTACTTTCACATTTTTAAGTTAAAAAAATACTTTGTTTTTCAAGAGCTTCAATTAAAAAAGTTAGAACTTGCATATGAGAAAAGTTTAAGTTGCTCAAGCTGTTACCTTGCTGCTTTTCATTTCTCTAACACATTTAAAAATTATGAAAGTTGAATTAATTTCTTTTTTGATTTAGCAAAACAAGTAGAAAAGTTGTGTTTTTTT
>NW_006399763.1:29999055-30005500 GCF_000299155.1 Elephantulus edwardii | reverse complement strand
TTCTCTTAGCTACTTCCTGCTGAAAAGGGACGCTGTAGGTTTCAGGGTGAAGATCTTCTCTCACTACTCTAAAGGGCCCCTTTGGCAGTAGGAAACCATTGAGTGGAGCAAGTCTCAGAGGGGTATAGCTGGTAAAATATAGAGTTACACCATGTGAAAGAGTTACAGAGAAAAAGAAAGAAAAGGGGGATAACCACCCCTTGAAAGTCAGGGTTGGAACCAAACTTTTGGGCTCATTGCTGGCAGAGGCGGGATGGTGGGGAACAGAATGACCCTTGACTGAGCACTCTTTTTATTGGCTCCTAGTCTCATGAGATTGGTCATAGCATAGCCCTGCCTAGCGATCTGTGGGATTGGTTGATATTTCTGAGGATAGAGCTTTTTCTTCATGTGACTCCTATTTAAAAGGTAAATTAATTATTAACTTAATTCATAAACTACTGATTTTATTCATATTAAAGATAAAACTTGCATTGATCTTACATGAAACTTATTACCTCCATCCACATCGATTTCAACTCATAGTGAGCCTGTAGGGTGGAGTAGAATTGCCCCATACTATTTCCAAGTCTGTAAATATTTATTGAAGCACCCTGCTACATCTTTTTCTGACAAAGCAGCTGGTAAGTTCCACCTGCTGGCATTTTGATTAGCTGTTTATTGTTTAATCACTACACCATCAAGGAAATTAAAATAATATCTAAAAATAGATGAACAAAGAGTGAATGAATTTCTAAATAGAACCAGACATTATGATTATTGATGCAAAAATTATTAATGACTTATGAAGAATAGCTAATGGACATGGGAAAAGAATAAAGGCTATAAAAGGCTTTTGTGTAGATTCCTAATGAGCTCTTGGTGGTCTAGTGTGTAGGAAGCTGGACGGCTAATCCAAATGGCAGTGGCTTTAGCAATTTGAACACACAAGCAGTTCTATGGAAGAAAGATGGGCAAACTCTCTATGTGTTTTATAATCTCTGAAAATCCAGTAGAGGGTTGGTTCTGAATAAATGGCAGTGAGTAACTAGATTCTTATAAAACCACCTCTAAAAAACATTTAGTATAATTTACCTAATGTGTTGGTAAAAACAACTGGAACAGCACATCAGCAGAGAACTGCCAGAGGTCCAGGCTGGATTTAGAAGGGGTCGTGGTACTAAGGATATTGTAGCTGATGTTAAATGGATCTTAGCTGAAAACAGAGAATACCAGAGGAATTGATCCATTGTTCTTTGATCCTTTGTTCCATTGATTATGCAAAGGCGTTTGACTGTGTGGATCATAACAAACTGTGGGTGACTCTGAGAAGAATGGGAATCCCAGAACATTTAATCGTGTTAATGCGAAACCAATACTTGGACCAAGAGGCAGTGGTCAGAACAGAGCAGGGTAACACCACATGGTTCAAAATTAGGGATGTGTCCTGTCTCCATACTTTTTCAACCTGTATACAGAGCAGATTATCCGAGAGGCTGGGCTCTATGAGGAGAAGTGTGGCATTAGGATTGGTGGAAAATCTATTAAGAACCTGCGTTATGCAAATGACACAGCCCCGTTTGCCGAAACTGAGGAGGACCTCATGCACTTGCTGCAGAGGATCAAGGACTGCAGCCTTCAGTATGGACTGAGGCTCAATGTCAAGAAGACAAAGATTCTCACCACTGGACTAATTGGTAGCATCAGGATGGATGGCGAAGAGATTGAGATTGTTCACAGTTTCAGTTTGCTCAGCTCCACGGTCAACACTCTTGGCACCAGCAGCCAGGAAATAGAAAAACGTATTTCTATGGGAAAGTCTGCGGTTAGGGACCTCTCTAAAGTACTCAAGAGAAATGGTGTCTCTCTGGAGACTAAGGTGCATCTGATACAGGCCATGGTCTTTGTGTCACTTTTTACACATCAGAGAGCTGGACAATGACTAGGGAGGATAGAAGGAGAATTGATGCCTTTGAGCTGTGGTGCTGGAGAAGAGTATTGCATGTACCATGGACTGCCAAGAAAACAAACAGATTCATCCTGGAGAGGGTTAAACCAGGCTACTGCTTGGAGGCAAGGATTCTGTGGCTTTGTCTGACATACTTTGGACATGTTGTAAGTAGAGACAGGTCCTTGGAGAGGGACATCATGCTTGGTAGGGTAGATGGACAGCGCAGGAGGGGAAGACCCTCTATGAGGTGGATTGATTCAGTGACTGGGGTAGTCGGGATGGGTGTGTCAGACGCAATGCGATTGGCACAGGATAGAGCAGGGTTTAGGGCTGTTGTATATAGGGTTGCTATGAGTTGCAAACGACTCGAAGGCACATAACAACAACAGCAATGTGTTGCTTTCAAACATGTGGAATATATTCGTTTTGCTTCTCTCCTTTTTTATTACCCTTTGTTTAATTGTATAATATTTGTATTAAATACTTAAAAATGATATGTTAAGTGTTATACCTTGAAAAGTTTCTTTGTAGGGAGAAAATAAATTTTATATAATGCCCAATAATAATGACAAAACATTTAGCTATACAGTTACTTCTTCTCTAAGGAAAGAAGAGACATTATTTTTTCCCTATTCATCCACAAATATATCTATAAAATGTCAAATATTTTAATAAAAATATGTAGAATATTTTTTATCTCTGGAAAGAAAAATGTTGTGCACTATTAGAAGAGTGCTATCTAAATAGAGTTAATCTTCAAGTAGAATATTGAATGCTTTATCTACAATACTTGTTTCAGGGAAAGAAGTCTTCATAGATGTTATGCAAACAATAATTGGATGATATGAAATCTGCTTGGATTAAAATTCCTTAGCTTAGAAAATGCCAAACTTAATAATAAAAATATCCAATTACCAACTTTTTACTATTATTGTCTCTGAAGCTAACTATCTTGATCCTCAATTGTTCTAATTTTAATTTTCAGGCTTTGTAATTCTGGGACATAATGAATTAACTGTACTTGTTTTGAAATAAAATGTAGCACTTCTGAAATTCTTATTAAGAATGTTAATTAAAAAATTGCCGTGCCATTATTAGTTAACTGTAATTTGCTTTCATTTGATAATACTATCTAAAACTCATTATCATGGAGTGGGAATTGACTCAAAACTCGAGCAGGTTTTGTCAGAGACTGTAAATCACAAGGGAGAAGATTGTCCATCTTTCTCCTATGGAGCTGCTGGTAGATTTGATCCACCGAAGAGTCACCCCTTTGGGTTATCAACACAACTATTACTGACTATATTACCAAAGCTCCATGATTCTACAGAAGGCACTTGTAAGACAAAAAGGCTACCTATGTTCCCTAACATAACAAATGGTCAGAAAATTGCCATAGAAATACAATATTATTTAAACATACTTGAGCAATTAAATTATTACAGAGTTGCTCTTTAATAAGAAAGGTAATCCTTTCCCACCACCTACACCCTTTACTGTGTGGATCTGAGTGGGTACAAAGGGCAAAATAAGTGAAAAATGTGGTCCAATTGACCCTGGAAGGGAGAAGTTATTTTGTATGTCAACGGAGGTATAAAACTCATTTGCCATGCATTTCTTGTTATTGCATTTTAATTATAGTGAGCACACATATGCTGACAGTGCATGAGATCATATTTGTTAAATGGACCTCAACTTATGCAGCACTCATCAGAAAGCCTCTGGGATTGCCCAAAATATAGTGTATATTATGCTTACAAAATAAAGGACAGGTCTATTAGCTATTGTTTCAAAGATAAGAAATAGAGCCAAAGAAGTGCATTCTAAAATGTTAAATAACTAGAAAGCAAAAAGACTTAAAAGATTTCCTGAAAAGGAAAATCTCTATATTAAAAATAAACAAGCAAAAATCTCCCTAGAAATATAGATATAAATGTAAATGACATAATTGAAAACAAATCAAAATATGCACAATGCATACACTGTACTACACCAAGGCAGTAAAAAATGACAAATCTCACTGTGAAATAGTTACTAAATTTCTAGGCAAATAACATGCTATTTAGATTATACATTTATTTGCTAACTGCATTATTTCCCCAGGAAATATTTTTGTTAGTGTGATAAGCTATTTTATTGTGTGTAAAACAACATGTTAAAAATTAATAGTAGTAATGAATCTACTTCCAAGAAGAGAATATATGGCAAACTCTGTGTGCTGATGAGTAGAAACTGACTCATAGCTGACCTTCCTCAGGGTTTTTAAGAGGCAGTAAATTTCACAGAGGGAGATTGTCTATTATTCTCCTGTGAAGCAGCTAATACATTTGAGCCTTATGCTTTTGAGTTGTATTGTGTTTTATTTGCACAAATATATGTTAGCTCTGTTCCATTCCAAATCCATGCACTTCCAACCCCATTGTTTCCAGATAACTATGACAACTGAAAATTGATGCTTACAATGGTGATGAAGAAAGAGTGTATAAAAGGGATATTTCAAATTGATCCCTAGTCGTACAATAAATAACTCAAGAAAATGCCCTAATGATAGCTTTACTCAACAGAAGTAATTCAATAGATGTTCTATAAATTGTGGGATGTGCAATCATGGCTCTTCTTGGAGGCAAGTATGGTGAAACTTATCTCATATACTTTGGTTATGTTATCCAAGCGGCTAATCCTTAGAAAAATAAATCATGTTGGAAAAACTAGAGGTCAATGAAAGAGATTATGGCTCTCAATGAGATGAACTGACACTGTGATTATAGCAATGGGCTTGATTATTTTGGAGATCAGGAGGAGTACAGGTCTTCCATGGTTCCAATCTGTCGTTAATAAGGTCATTATGAGTCATAGTTGTCTCAACAAAACCAAATAACAAAATCTGTTTCCATATTGAGGGTCATTTTGGTTTTGCTCCCAACATCAGTAATGTCATCTGAAAGATACAGGAAATGAGTGTAAATCTGTAATAGAAGTAGAGGTAGTATATTTACAATTACATAATTTGATTTTCTTAGATACTCACAAAGGTGTAAGGAGTAATCCAATAGACATCAGTGTAAATTCTTCTTAAGAAAATAAAACATTATGTATGGCATTAAAACCCTCCATGAATATATTCCACATACAATTCCACAATTCTCCAAGAAAAACGTGCTAAAGCTATATATATAAAATCACACACATTATGTGTGTGTGTGTGTGTGTGTGTGTGTGTGTGTGTGTGTGTGTATGTGTGTAAAGACACCTTCCCTGGTGTGTCCACTTACTATACAGAGGTAACTTGTGGTTGCTGTGAAGCTGAACACTGTGACACTGATGTGTCAAATGTGAGAATGGTTACCCATTTTGGACAGTGTTTGGTGGAGCTCCCCAATTAAAACAATCTTGGAAGCAGGAGTGGCATCCACTTCCGTAATAGCTTGCCTCTGAAAACCTTATGAACCTGGAGAAAGGATGAAAGTCATACAAGTGTTCAGGACTTTCATTCATAGGGTCTCTATGTGTCCCCTACAACTTGAACGGCACTTGACAACACCATATATCTCTATCTATCTCTCTCTCTCTCTCTATCTCTATATCTATCTCTCACACACCGTATATCTCTCTCTATCCCTCACACACAAAACATATATATACATATATATATATCTCACACACACCCCATATATATATTTCACACACCATCTCTCACACACTATATCTATATCACACACCATATATATATATACAACACAAAATAAATATCTATATCACAATATATATCTCTCTATATAACACACCATATATATGTATGTATATGTATGTGTATATATATACACATATATATGTGTATATATATAAAATGTAGTTGTTGTTGTTGTTATGTGCCGTCGAGTCACTTGCAACTCATAGCGACCCTATATGTACAACAGCTCTAAACTCTGCTCTGTCCTGTGCCAATCTCATTGTCTCCGACACACTCATCCCGATTGCCCTAATCACTTAATCAATCCACCTCCCAGAGGGCCTTCCCTTCCGGCATCTGCCCTCCACCCTCCCAAGCATGACGTCCTTCTCCAAGGACCAGTCTCTCCTTACAAAATGACCAATGTATGTCAAACGAAGCCACAGAATCCTTGCCTCCAAAGAGCAGCTCGAGGATGAATCTGTTTTCCTAGCAGTTCATGGTACACTTAACACTCTTCTCCAACACCAAAACTCAAAAGCATCAATTCTCCTTCTATCCTCCCTAGTCATTGTTCAGCTCTCTGATGTATAATAAGTGATTGCAAAGACCATGACCTGTACCAGAAGTACCTTAGTTTCCAGAAACACACCATTGCTCTTCAGTAGTTTAGAGAGGTCCCTAACATCAGGCTTTCCCCATCGCAATACGTCTTTTAATTTCCTGGCTGCTGGTGCCAAGAGTGTTGATTGTGGAGCCAAGCAGACTAAAACTGTGAACAATCTCAATCTCTTCACCATCCATCCTGATGCTGCCAATTGGTCCAGTGGTGAGAATCTTTGTCT
>NW_006399763.1:29997121-29998129 GCF_000299155.1 Elephantulus edwardii | reverse complement strand
TATATAACCATATATCTATAGCCATATATATAAAGCATATGTATATAAAGCATATCTATATAAGCAAAATCTATATAAGCCATATCTATATAAACCATATTATAAAACCATATCTATAAACCATATCTATATAACCATCTCTATAACCAAAGCTATATAACCATAACTATATATATAAAACCAGCTAACTTTATATCATAAAGTTGATATTAATGAAACTTAAAAACACATTGTGTTGAAACTAACATAACGGAACCTTCAGCAAATTTCTGATGAAATAAATCGTATCAGATGAGATTTTCTATCCCATTTTAGAGCTACTGGTGCATTTAAAATCCCAGAAAGGAGTGGCCTTTCAAGTAGCAGCCCAACTCACTAACATCTATGTCACTTTATCCTTCTTTAGTTGTTTATAATTCCTATTCTATAATCACATAGTCAATAATGATAGTTCTAAGTATTTTACAAATTAATAAAAATTGATGTCATCTTGTGTATTCTTCTTGTATTTACTTGGTACATTTTCTTCTGTGTAATTTCTGATGCATATAACTGTAATTTACAATTGTTTAGGATATAAAATTTTATACTTATTTTGTATTTAATTTATTCATTCACTTGGTTATGGATTTATTGCTGTTTTTATTCTAAACAAGCCTCCAGGGTCAATTTCAGAACTGTCTTTTAGTTGTTTATCATATTTTATTGTCCATTCAAATGTATTCTCTCCATTGCTCAGTGCTTGAGTTGCGGAATGTTTTCTGACTTCCCAGGGTCATGTCTTTCTTTTTTTTCTGGATATTTTTGTCAATGGGAGAAATCAGCAAATGATAAAAAGGTAACAATCAAGGGTGATTGAGAATATCTAAAAGTATAATAACATAAAGAATATACATTAATATTAAGTATATAACAAGTTGTGCCAAGAAATCTGGAGAACAACCACTTGGCCAACTGACTGGAAGAGATCTATATTTGTTCCCATTCCAAAGAAAAGTGACCCAACTG
>NW_006399763.1:29990083-29995916 GCF_000299155.1 Elephantulus edwardii | reverse complement strand
CTATGAGATGGATTGATTCGGTGACTGGGGTAATCGGGATGGGTGTGTCAGAGGCGGTGCGGTTGGTGCAGGATAGAGCAGAGTTTAGGGCTGTTGTGCATAGGGACGCTATGAGTTGGAAACGACTCGACAGCACATAACAACAACAACAACATATAACTTGCATAGAAAACATATCTGGGTAATCATCATCCAGATATAAGCAGAAAATAATATTTGCAAACCATGCTTAATATTTCTTCTAGTCATGACTTCCATGAAAAGCAATCTTTTTTTAATCACTGATGGCCTAGTCAGAAAGGAGTTGTTCAACCCAAAGCAACAGGAGGGCACTCTTCTCCCGTACAATTATAAGTCTCTGGAAATTTTCTTTAGAGCCAAATTAAGCTAATTCTATTTCAAAACAATGAGGGCTGAGTAAAGTAGATTTTTTTTTAATTCATAAAGATCTCATGTGACAGAGTAGAATTTCTCCATATGTTTTAATATATTCTGGAGAAGATTTCTAGATCTTTCTCCCACAGACAGAGCTACTGTTGTGGCTGTTGTTTTTATGTGGCTTTCAGCTGTTTGTAACTCATAATGACCCTATGTACAACAACTCTGAAATGAACTCGGTTCTATCTTAATACAATTTCATTTTCTCTCACACACCTACCCTCACTATACCAGTCTCTCAATCAATCCATCTCGTCCACACTCTTCCTCTCTTATGTTGTCCCTCCACCATTCCAAGCATGATGTCTTCTCCAAGGACTGGTCCCTCCTGGAAACATACTCAAAATATGGCAGCTGGAGCTTCAAAATCCTTGCCTCTGAGGAGCACCCTTGTTTCAACCTCTCCCGGATGAACTTATTTGTTCTCTTAGTAGTCCATAATTTATTCATTACTCTTCTACAGAACCACAAGTCAAGGGCATCAATTCTTCTATCATCCCTAATCATTGTTCAGCTCTATGATGCATAGCAAATGATTTCAAAGACAGTGGCCTAAAGCAAACACATTTTAGCCTCTAGACTGACATTCATGCTCTTATAAGTACTCTGGAGAGGTCCCTGACATCAGATTTCTCCAATGCAATTCATCTTTTCATTCCTAACAAATTAAGAAAACATGTACACCAGGAATGCATCCTGTCTCCATACATTTCTAATCCATATGTGGAACAGATCATCCAGAAAGTCGGGTTCTATGAGAAAGAATGTGCCATCAGGATTGGAGGAAGACTCATAAACAACCTGCATTGTGCAGATGATAAAACCTTGCTTATCAAAACTGAGGAAGGGCTAAGGTATTTCTTGCACGAGGTGAAGAATTTCAGCCTTCAATATGAATTGAAGTTCAATATCAAGAACATAAAGATTCTCAACAGTGGGCCAATTGGCACCATAGACAAGAGATTTAGATTATTCATAGCTTCAGCCTACTAGGTTTTACAGTTAACATTCTAGGTATAGAGCTGCTGTTGTTGTTGTTGTTATGTGCCGTTGAGTCATTTGTGACTCATAGCGACCCTATGTACAACAGCCCTAAACCCTGCTCTATCCTGTGCCAATCTCATTGCTTCTGACACACCCATCTCTATTACCCCAGTCACTGAAACAATCCATCTCATAGAGAATCTTCCCCTCCTGTGCTGTCCCTCTACTCTACCCAGCATGATGGCCTCTCTAAAGACCTGTCTCTCCTTACAACATGTCCAAAGTATGTTAGACTAAACCCCAGAATCCTTGCCTCCAAGGAGCAGCCTGGTTTAACCCTCTCTAGGGTGAATCTGTTTGGTTTCTTGGCAGTCCATGGTACTTTCAACACTCTTCTCCAGCACCACAGCTCAAAGGCATCAATTCTCCTTCTATCCTCCCTAGTCATTGTCCAACTCTCTAATGCATAACAAGTGACTGCAAAAAACATGACCTGTATCAGGCATACCTTAGTCTCCAGAGAGACACCGTTTCTCTTGAGTACTTTAGAGAGGTCCCTAACCAACAGACTTTCCCATCGCAATATGTTTTTTGATTTCCTGGCTACTGGTGCCAAGAGTGTTGACTGTGGAGCTGAGCAAACTGAAGCTGTGAACAATCTCAATCTCTTCACCATCTGTCCTGATGCTACCGATTGGTCCAGTGGTGAGAGATTCTAGGAGGACTTAATTGCTAAAGTATTTGCTTCTTTAGCATGTATAGATATCACTTATATTAATATTTGTATCGTTGGCAAATATATAACAGTAACTACTCCTTTCAATATTGTAGTGTTCCAGTCTTTGAGGATATCATGTTATTATTGATTATTTGGTGGCATCAGCAGTAATGCTTCTGTATATGCTTTTGATACACACATCTGGTACACATAATAATGTATATATTCTGGTTTTATATTTAGGAGTAGAATCTCCACAAATTGATGTATATATTCTATTTATACTATAAATTATTGTTATCTATTTTCTAATTTTCTAATAATTGTTGCACATACTCTAAATCCTTCATATTTCCAATTTTATTTAACTTACCTTAAGTGTTTTATTTTCATTTAAACTTCTCTTTCCTGTTCTTTAAGCCAATTTTTGGAATAGTATAGTGGTAAGGTACCAGTTACTCTGTGGAAGAAAGATGGGCAATCAACTCTTGTGCAATTAACTTCCTCTGAAAACTCATTGCAGGGCCAGCTTTTGGTTAGTACTGAAATGATGTTACACAACAATAAAAGTAACAATAGTATAGTGTAGAATTAGAGTAGATAATAAATCCAAAGACAGATTACATAGAACAATCTGTTTCAAAAGACATCTTTAAAGTGTTATTTGTTCCTGTTCAAAAAAAAGGGTGACCAACAATATCAAATTGTCAAGTGATATCAGTAGTATCGTATGCAAGCAAAATTCTGCTGAAGATTATTCAAAAACAACTAGAACAGTACATCAACAGAAATATAGGCCAAGGTTAGAAGACATGATGGCATCAGAGACATTATCACTAACGTCAGATGGATCTTGGCTGAAAGCAAAGAGTAACAGAGGAATGTCTATCTGTATTTCATTGACTATCCAAAGGAATTTGACTGTGTGGATTACAACAAACTGTGGATAACCTTGAGAAGAATGGGAATCCGAGAACCTTGTACCAGAAAATATTCCTCAGAACAGATCAAGGGAACAATAAAGGGATCAAAATCAGGAAAAGAGTGTGTCAGGGACACATCTTGTCTCCACATCTTTGCAATTTATATGTGGAATAGATAATTCAGAAAGCTGGAATAGCATCAGGCTTGCAGGAAGACTCATCAACATTCTGCCCTATGCAGATGACACAACTTTGCTTGTGGAAAATGAAGAGGGCCTAAAACATTTGCTGCAGAAGGTAAAGAACTACAGTCTTCCATATGAATTGAAACTGAGCACCAAGGAGAAAAAGATTGGCAATCCTGGGCCAAGTGGCAGCATCATGATAGATGGAGAAGAAATTGAGATTGTTAACAATTTCAGCTTGTTTGACTCCACAGTCTTGGTACCATCAGTCAAGAAATCAAAAGATGTATGCAAAAGAAAACAAAATTTAAATATTTGGCAAATTCTGTTTTACAAACTGAAGAAAGATAAAATGTTCACCAAGGATATGGCTACACAATCTCACTATCCCCATGAGCCTAGAAGGTAAAGGTGAAGCTGAAGGCTAAGGTCAAAGAACTTCCATTCAGAAGCCAAAGGCACTGGCCAACATCTAGGGTCTTGAGAATAAGTTCCAAAGAACTGAGGATCATTTCAAGCTTTGAGATCTAATAGAAATTGTTCTCCTGAGTTTTGTACTGGCTTGAACCTTCATCCTTCCAGTTTCTTTTATTGTAATAATAATATTCAGCTTAAGAAAAGGAAATAAAAATATTAATTTCTCTGGAGAAAACTGCTGTAAGGACCTCTCAAAAGTGTCAAAGAGCAACGATGTCAGTATGGAGACTATGATATGCCTGATTCAGGCCACAATTTTCACAATTACTCGCTATGCTTCAGAGAGCTCTACAATGATCAAAGATTACAGAAGAATTGATGCTTTTGAGTTGTGATGCTGGAGAAGAGTCTTGATGGACTTCCAAGAGAATAGACAAGATAGGTTTATTGTGAAGAGGGTAAAATAGGCTGCTCCTTGGAGGCAAGGATTTTGATGTTCCTTCTCACATACTTTGGTATGTGTCCTTGGAAAAAAGAAATAATGTTTTGAAGGGTGAAGGTAACAGTTTAGGAAAGGAAGACCCTAGATGAGGTGGAGTGACACAGTAACTGGTGTAATAGGGGAAAATATGTCTCAGACAGTGAGACTGGCTCAGAATAGAGCAGAGTAGAGCTATTGTACCTCAAAGAAGAGCTAAATACCACTAAATAGAGCTAAATACCTCTAAATAGAGCTATTTTACATATTGTCTCTATGAATTGCAGGCAAGGATTTTAAAATACCATTTCACATACTTCAGGCATGTTGCCAGATGGGAGAATTGGATACAGTAACTGTGGCAATAAAGTCAAGTATGCCAGCAACTGTGACATTGACCAGGATAGCCAAACCAGCAGAAGGTTAAGAGCCATTGTTCACAGGGTCACTGTGAGTTGTGGTTGACTCAAAAACACATATTAACAATAGCAACACATATATTTTATAATCTGTATGCAACTTTCATTAGAAGGTATCTATGTTTTGCTCTTTTTATTTCTGAAAATGTTGTTGTTATGTACCGTTGAGTTGCCTGTGACTCATAGTGACCCAATGCACAACAAAAAGTCCTTAATCCTACTCTATCCCATGCCAATTTTATTGTCTCTGACACACCTATCTCTATTACTCCAATCACTGAATCAACTAACCTCATCAAAGGTCTTCCTTTCCTGTGCTGTCCCTACACCCTCCCAAACACGACGTCCATCTCCAGGGACAGATCCTGCCTTACAACACGTCCATAGTATGTGAGATGAAGCTTCAAGATCCTTACCTCCAAGGAATAGCCTGGCTTCACCTTCTCCCAGAGGGACTTGTTTGTTCTCCTAGCAGTCCATGGTGTATTCAATACTCTTCTCCAGCACCACAATTCAAAGGCATCAATTCACCTTCTATCATCCCTAGTCATTGTCCAGCTTTTCTGAAGATATACAGACTTATTTTTACTATATTCTTGTATTATGTATTTTGAAATTTTGATAGGTATAATCTTATGGGAATATAAAAAAACAAAACCCAAAACAACCAAACTTGGATTGTAGTAATGTCCAGAGAGAAAACATTTGATTTTTCTTGGTGACATAGAATGCTAATATTCCAGGTCAAATTTAAGACAATTTCTTAGCTTATATTTCCCCTGATCTTTCAGGTAATCACATGAGATAAGATTGCCTTTCTTTCTCCCATGGAGAAGCTGATAGATTCAAATTGCTTGCCTTCAGGATTGCAGGATAGCTTCTTACCACTAGGCCACCAGACTGCAAGAAAAGGTTCAAGTGTGTCAGAGATGCTGATAACACAGGATATAGCAAGGACAGATCTACCCTGTATAATGTTGCTATGTGTACAGTCAACTTGATGACACTTACATTATATTAGGAGAAATAGAACATAGGCATGCATTTAAAAAAAAAAAACCCACCAAAAACTTTCTGCAGTCTTCAATTTTTAATTGAATTGCATTTTTACCTAAAGAAAAAAAAGATATTGAATTAATCATATTTCTAACCCTACACGCCTCATACATAGGGTTTACAGAGGCCTGCTATTTCAGAAGTGGATAGCCAATCCTTCTTCCTAGTCTGTCTCAATATGAATGTTCAGATTTAGAGAAGTATTAGACAGATGA
>NW_006399763.1:29979490-29987323 GCF_000299155.1 Elephantulus edwardii | reverse complement strand
TGCATCCTGGCCCATCCTCACCCTTCTGCCCCCAACCCTCACCTCCTTGTACCCCCAATATGTTTTTCCCAATAAAAAAGTATTAAAAAAAAAAGAATGTTAAGTACAGAATATTGAATGACTCGGGAAGCATTAAAAAAAAATGGAAGGAGTACCTGGAGTCACTGTACCAAAAGAAACTGGCTTCCACAGAACAATTTCATGAAACAACTTATGTTCAAGAGGCAGTGGAAATAAGGAGAAGTTTCTGAAGGAATTGGCAAAAAACAAGGCCCCAGTACTTGATGGAATACCAACTCACATATTTCAATGAACAGATACAAAACTTGAAGTGCGCACCTGGCTGTGCCAAACAATCTAGAAGACCACTATCTGGGCAACTGACTAGAACAGATCCATATTTATTGCCATTAAAACAATATGATCAAAAAGATTATGGCAACTATAGAAAAATATCATTATTACTACATACAAGCAAAATATTGCTGAAGATTATACAAAAGCAATTGGAACAGTACATTGACAGAGAACTACCAGAAATAAAACTGAATTTAGAAGAGATTGTGGCAATTGGGACATCATTGCCAACATCAGATGGATTTTGCTTGACGGCAGAGTGTACCAGAGAAATATCTATCTGTGTTTCATTGGCAATGCATGAAAATGCATTTTACTGCAAGGATCACAACAAATTGTGGATAACCTTGAAGAGAAGAGGAATTCCAGAGCACCTGCTTGTGCTCAAGTAAAACCCATACTTGAAAGAAGAAGCAATCAGAACAGAGCAAGGAAACACTGCATGGCTCAAAATTAAAAAACAAAACAAACAACAACAACAAAAACAAACAAGTGTGTCAAGGATGTGTCCTGTCCCCATACCTTTAGTCTAAGGATGATAGAAGAAGAAACAATGCCTTTGAGTTGTGGCACTAGAGAAGAGTATTGACCATATCATGGACTGCCTCCCAAAAACCTAAAAACAGGTCTGTCCTATAGAGAGTGAAACCAAATTGTTCCTTGGAGGCAAGTATTTTGAGATTATCACATACTTTGGGCATGTAGCCAGAAGAGAGCAGTCTTTGGAGAAGGATATTATGATTGGAAGAGTATAGGGACAGTTCAGGAAAGGAAGACCCTGGATGAGATGATTTGACACAGTAACTGGGGTAATGAGGGTAAGTGTGTAGAGACAGTGAGATAGGGTTAGGATAGAGGATGGTTCAGAGCTATTGTGCAGAGGATTGCTAGAAGTCATAGTCTACTTGATAGCACATAACAATTGCAACAACTAACCCTATATACCTAACTTTAACGAAGTCATCAAAACTCACAAATGACATCATTGTTTCCTTCCATGTAATACAAGTTCTCTCCTGCTCTCACACTCTCTCTCCCTCACTTGTCCTAACTCTTTATCTGTGTGTGTATGCATACCTCCACACATACTGACTTATCTTTATTTTTAGGATACAGATTACATCATTCTAAAAATTTCTGATTGTTTGTCTACCATTGGTATCCAGATGACACTTGCTCCTAAAGGATAATGTCATTGAAAAATTAACTTTGATTAGTTAGTAGTGAAAAATAATATTTCTTTCTTTTCTTCTTTATTCCATTCTCTTTCCATTAGTGTTCAAGAGCTAATTTTTTAAACAGTGATTTATTTTCTTATTTACAGTTTGTTTCTTACTTTAAATCAGGGTTTTGGGGGTTTTTTGGTTTTAAAATTTTATTTGTGTGTGTGTACCATCAAATTGGATCTGACTGGTACAGGGGGGAACTTGTCCCTCCTTCTCCGGTAGAGCATCTGGTGGCAGGTTTTGTTTTTTTTTAAGAATAAAGAGTCTTTTTCTATGGAAAGTATTCATTGTTTATACTCTAGGCTGTATTTGAAATAAATATAGACTTTACTACTTTTTTACTAACAGAGCCAAATCAAAATGCGGTTTATGTTTGTTTTATTATGCCTTCACTGGGATCTAAGGTTCAAACTGAAGCTTAATAAGAAAGATAATTTTTTTCAAGCCTCTGATGGTTATCAACAAATGGTATAGAACATACGCAATTTTGAGGAAAGCTACCACATTATCATCAATTCCTCCTAGAATTTAAATTCCCTTTGTAAGTAAAAAATGTTTAATGTTTGTTTTAAATGACAGCACAGCACATAATTCCCTACCTCCTTGTTTATAGAATTTCATAAGTATAAGTAATCTTAAAGATAGATTGGGTGTCTCTTCTTGATGTTTTTAGCATGTCAAGCAACTATTGAATTCTTTAAGGAATGGTAAACATCACACCCCATGAGGCCGCTCTTTTTAATAAATGTAATTAAAAATGTAATTTGAGAGTCCGTCCAAGTACTCAGTCCTTTCAGAATTATATTTTACAACAAGAGAAGATGTTATATCCTGTTTAAAACTGTGATGAGTTTTATGTTGGACTGATAACCTTTGAAAGGTTAGTGGTCAGAATGCATCTACCACTCGGTCAGAAAAAATAGAGACAGGCTGCTCCTGTGAGATATAAAGCATTAGGAACACAGTTGTGCATTGTCATGAGTTGGAATCAATTTGATAACAAGAGGTTAAGTCTATTCAATAGAATACAGACTTCAATATGGATTGCATCTCAACATCAAGAAGGAAAAATCATCACCACTGGATCAACAAGCAACATCATGAGAGATGGAGACAAGATTAGAGCTGTCAACAATTTCATGTTACTTGAATCATTAATTGAAATCATTGGTACAAGCAGTCAGAAATTCAGGAGACCTATTGCATTGGGCAAGTCAGCTCTCCAAATTACTAAGAGGTAATGATGCGGATTTGAGGACAAAGGTGTGCCTAATTCAAGCCATGGTCTTTTCAGTCACTTGCTATGTATCTTAGAGCTAGACAGTAAAAAGGACTACAGAAGAAGAATTTATGTCTATGAGCTGTGGTGTTGGAGGATATACAGAATATACCATGGACTGCCAAATGAACAAACAGATACGTCTTGGAGAAGGTACATCTACAGTGATCCCTAGAGCTTCATCTCACATGTTTTAGACATGTTGCTATTTGCACATCATGTTTGGAAAGGTGGAAGGTCAGCAAAAGGGAGGAATACCCTTGAAGAGATGGGTTGACATAGTGATGGCTTCAGTGGGTATGTTTGTGCCAGGAATGATGAGGATGGCCCAGGATAGGCAACATTCAGAGCTGTTGTTCATAGATGTGTTATGAGTTCTACTTGACTTGATAGTTCCTAACAACAAAACCTAGAAACAACAGCATAGAACAGAGGATATTAAGATTACTTCCATCAGTCCAGTGAGCTATTGATTGAAGCTATTTCTTCATTGAATTTTTTAATTTCTAATGTTTATTCTGAAAAAGTTATTGTGCTTCCATCAGTAGAACACAATCATCTTCCTGATGTGTATAAAGAAACAACTACTATACATGTCTCTTTGTGTATATTTTTGTTATTGTTGTTTTTGTTTGTTAGGTGCTGTCTGAGTATGACCATAGTGACCTTATGATCAATTTCTGCCCTATTCTGTGTCATTCTCAAATTTCTGATACATTCAAGCCCATTTCAGCAGTCATTGTACCTATCTAACTGGTTAAGAGTCTTTCTCTCTTTCACCAACCCTCCACCTTTCCAAGCATCATGTCCTCCACCAAGCAAAAGCCTCTCATAGCCACATTCCTGATGTATGTAAGAAAAAGCTTTATAATCTTTACCTCCAGTGATCATTCTGGCAGTATTTGCTTCAAGACATATCTATTTGTTCTTTTGGCAGTATTCAGTACTCTAACACCACAGCTCAAAGACATCAACTCTCCTTCTGTCATCGTTATTCATTGTCCAACATTGAAAATAATAATAATAATAATAATAATAAAAGCTTTAAAGAGCTGGAGAGGAATTCATTTACAAAATTTCTCAAACTTTTGAAAGTATTTACAATAATTTCCAATCTCAACTAATTTAACATTAATTTCAGTGTGTGTTTGACAATTGTCCAGGTATGTTCAATACTCTGACATCATTGCTTTTTAGTACTCTGGAATAGTCACTGACTGTACATTTTCTCAGTGAAATTTTTCTTTTGATTTCCTGACTGCTGGTGCCAAGAGTTTTTATTGTGAAGCCAGGAAACCTGAAATTGTTAACAACCTCAATCTTTTCTCCATCTATCATGGTGCTGCCAAATGACCCAGTGGTGAGAATCTTTGTCTTCTTGATGTTGAGCTTTAATACATACTGAAGACTACAGTCCTTGACCTTATGTGTCAAACACTTCA
This sequence comes from Elephantulus edwardii, assembly GCF_000299155.1. Lineage (NCBI taxonomy): Eukaryota > Metazoa > Chordata > Mammalia > Macroscelidea > Macroscelididae > Elephantulus > Elephantulus edwardii. The sequence continues at coordinate 29,983,019 of NW_006399763.1, read as the reverse complement.
GGTCCTCTTCTGTTTCATCAAACAAAGTGTGTCATTTGTCTGTCATAGGTTGTTGATGAGTTTTCCTCCAATACTGATGTCACATTCCCCCTCATAAAGCTCTGCCTCTAGAATGAGGCTCTGACTATAGATTGAAAAAGTATAAATGTAGGATGTATCACTGACACACACTTCTTCCCTGATCTTGAACCATGTAGTGTTTCCTTGCTCTGTTCTGACTACTGCTTCCTGATCTACATATAGGTTTTACATAAGCATAATAAAGTCTTCTCGGATTCTCATCCTTCTCAAGATTAGCTATAATTTGTTGTGATCCACATGGTCAAATGCCTTTGCATAGTCAATGAAACACATATAGATATTATTCTGGTACTCTCTGCTTTCAGCATAGATCCATCTAAAATTAGCTGTTACATCCCTAGTGCCATTAGGAATACCTAAAATAAAATATTTACAAATTCTACTAATATTCAGGCATGTTTTACTGTCATCTCAAGTTTCAGTCTAAGTTGAGTGTTGGTGTTCTGTAAGTTGTAAAAAAATTCTAAGAAAATCTGTAAACAAAAATAAATTCAATCTTTCCTAGAATTACATGATGCTAATACTCTTTTAAACTTTAGTATATATTATAATCTTACAAAAAAGAATTATTTATATACATAAAGGAATTGTGCTTTTGACTCAGAAAAATAAATTTTTCCCCCTAAAAAACATTTTATTGGAACATTTCAAAATTCTCCAATTATTGGTTCAATTTTCTGTCATTCAGTTTTTCCTGTTATACTGGATAACTAGCTACATCAGTTACTCCCACTACATGACTATTTTTCCTACAAACTAAAAATTACACCACAGAATGTAGACATTATTGAACAGAATCAGTAATAACACATGAAATTTAAATATTGCTGAAGAGAATTAAGAATAACTTGTTGTTGTTGTCGTTATGTGCCGTCGATCCCCTTGTGACTCATAGCGACCCATGTACAACAGCCCTAAAACTCTGCTCTGTCTTGTGCCAATTGCACTGTCTCCAACACACTCATCTCGATTACCCCAGTCGCTGAATCAATCCACCCCCTAAAGGGCCTTTTCCTCCTGCGCCTGCCCTCCATCCTACCAAGCATGATGTCCTTCTCCAAGGAGCAATAAATCCCAAGGATCTACCAGAAATCCAAGAAGCCAATATGGAATGAAGGAAATAATTTTTTAAGTCAGATGGATCTCGACTAAAAGAAGAGAAAACAGGAAAGATATTAACTTGCATCTGTGGAAATGATTGTTGGAGAAACTCAATATAAGCAGTAAAACTAGGCCAGGAGCTGATTGTGGAACAGATCAACAACTACTTACCTATATGCAAGTTCAAAGTGAAGCTAAAGAGGTTTAATTAAATCCACAGGAATCAAAATTATACCATTAATCTATCCCAACTGGAATTTAAAAACAATCTCAGGAACATTTGAGGCCCTGGATTCTAATGAATTGAGAACAGATGAGCTGTGGGAGTATATCAAGAATATCTCCTCAAATTATGCAAAAGGCCATTACAAAGACAGAGGAGGGTGAAAAGACTGAGATGGCTGTCAGAAGAGACTTTGAGTTTTGCACTAGAGCATCATGAAGCCAAAGTAAAGGGAAAGCAAGTAGGAATTTAAGGAGCTAAATAATATTTCAAAGGGTGGCTCAGGAAGACAAAGCAAAATATTATAATGACATGTGCAAAGAGCTGGAGTTGGGAAATCAAAAGGGCTGAATTCACGAAGCATTTCTTAAACATTTAATTTTTTAAATTGAAGAACAAATCAAAGCCTCAAGTTGTAATACTTAAAGATGCTATGGAGAGAATATTGAATGATCCTGAAAGCATTAAAGAAGATGGAAGATATATACAAAGTTATTATACCAAAAAATAAAACAATGGAAGAAGAATTTTAAGAAACAACATATGGTCAGGGGGCAATGGTGATAAAGTAGAAAGTTCAGGTAGCTCTGAGGAAATTGGTACAAAACAAGGCAGCAGGAGTTGAAGGAATAGCAACTGAAAAATAAAAATAACAAATAGATGCTACCCTTGATGTGCTCACCAGGTTGTTCCAAGAAATCTGACAAACTGAATGGAAAAGGAAAGGTGACTTGACAGAGTGTGGAAATTATCAAACAATATCACTAATATCACATGCAAGCAAAATTCTGCTGAAGATTGTCCAATAAAGACTGGAACAGTACACTGACTGAGAATTACCAGAAATACAAGCTGGGTTTAGAGGGTCATGATGATAGAGATATTATGGCCAATATCAGATGTATCTTTGCATAAAGCAAAGAGTTCCAGAAGAATTTTTATGTTTCATTGACCATGCAATTTGACTGTGTGGATCATAATAAATTGTAGCAAATCTTGAGGAGAATGAGAATTTTAAAACTCTTGATTGTGCTAATAGGAAACCTATGATTAGACCAGGAATTCATCTTCAGAACAGAGCAAGGAAACATTGCGTAGTTCAAAATCAGGAAAGCAGTGCATCAGGGATGCATTCTGTCTCCATATCTTTTTAATCCATATGTGGATCAGATAATTCAGGAGGATGGGCTTTATGAGGACAAATGTGACATCAGGTTGGAGAAAAACTTGTCAACAACCTGTGATATACAGATGACACATTCTTGCTTGCTGAATCTGAAGAGGGCTTGAAGCTCCTGATGCAGAAAGTCAAAGATTATAGTCTTCAGTATGGATTGAAACTCAGCATCAAGAAGACAAAGATTATCACCTTTGGGCCAATTAGCACGACCCTAGTAGATGGAAAAGAGACTGAGGTTGTTAACAATTTCAGCTTGCTCAGCTCCACAATCAATACTCTTGGCACCAGCAGTGAGGAAATCAACAGATGAATTGCACTGGGAAATATCTGCTGTCAGGAACCTATACAAAGTATTGAGAAGCAGTGATGTCAGGCTAGAGACTAAGGGGTGCCTGATCCAGGCCACAGTCTTTGCAATTACTTGCTATACATCAGAGAGCCAGACAATGATCAAGGATGACAGAAGAAGAATCAATGCCTTTGAGTTTGGAAAGTCACTTGTCAGGGAGCTCTCCAGAGTGCTGAAGAGAAATTATATAAATCAAGAGACACAATTGCTTGCTATGCATCAGTGAGCTGGACAATGAATAGAAGGATGATAGAAGAATTGATGCCTTTGAGTTGTAGTGCTGGGGGAGAGTTTTGAACATACAATTCACTGCCAAGAGAACAAATGAGTCTTAGAGCAGGCAAAACCAAGTCTCTTTTTGGAGATTAAGATTTTGAAGCTCTATCTCATATACTTGGGCACATAGCTGAGAGGGACCAGTCCTTGGAGAAGGACATTTTGCTCAGAAGAGTGGACAGACAGCACAGGAGAGGAAGTTCCAAGATGAGATGGATTGACACAGTAAAGTTGCAAATAGAGATACCATTTGACCCAGCAATTCCACTACTGGGAATATACCCTGAAGAGACCATAGCTGACATCCAAGCAGATATAT
>NW_006399763.1:29930352-29978620 GCF_000299155.1 Elephantulus edwardii | reverse complement strand
GGGTAGAGAGAATGGTGCAGCGGTGAATGAATGGAAACCCAAAATCTCTGTAAATGTTTATGAAAATTAATAAAATATAATTATAGAAAAAAAAATGAGACTGGCTCAGGAAAGGGCCAGCTTCAGAGCTGTTGTACCTAAGGTCTTTATGAGTTGCAGGTTACTTGACAGCAGATAACAACAACAATGGAATTCCAAGAGGAGACATCTATTAATTTTGACTCAATGGCAATGAGTACTGTGTTTGGGTATGTTATCAGAAATCCTTAGAAAAGGACTTTAGCTTAAAATGTAGAAGGTCAGGTAAGGAGAAGAAGAACCTCAATGTAATGAACTGAAACAGTGACTCAACAATGTGTTTAAGCACCTTTGGGATTATAAAACTGGTGCACAATTGGGCAAAGATCTATTATTCACAGAATTACTTTGAGTTACAGTTGACTTTAGGGCATTTAACACCAACAGAACAACACTCTATGGACTGTGCTTTCTGAATTCCTCAGAAAAGAAAAGAAAACAAAACAAGACTCATTGCCACTGAGTAGGTTGATTCAGGGCTCTTCATGTTTTCTAAGACTGTAAATAATAACAGAGGAAACAGCCCTTCTTTCTTTTGTGGAGCTCCTGGTGAAGTTAAACACGAGGAAACCATAGCCTTTGTGTTAGTAGTGCAGCTCCCTAGAGCTCATTAGAGTCCTGAGAGCAACCATAATGCAAGGACCACAAACTGGGTAACTTATAAGAGCAGACATTTATTATCTCGAGTTTCTAAGACTTGTAGAGTGCGAAAATTGTGATACCAAAAGGGCTATGTTTCTCTGAAGTTTATTAGGGAATATTTCCTGTTTTGTCCGTTTTCTGATGGCTTCTGGCATTTCTTGGGTTGATGATACATATAGTCTTAACTCCATCATTGCATGATCATCCTATTTCTGTTTCTCTGTGTTTCTTCTGCTCAAATTAAAATAGAACGGACCCTACTCAGGTATGACCTCATGATAATTTAACAAATACCATATTCAAAACATCCCTCTTCCCAAGGAATGAAATTCTCAATGATGTCTGGGTTAAGGAAGTCAGTATAAATTTTAGAGACATACAATTTAATCATAACAATTGATTATTAGAAAGTAGTTGCTAGCTAAGGGAAGTACAGTAGAATGAATGAAACCAAACAGAAGAGTTAATAAAGGTAATACTTATAATAAAAATAATACTTATTTTATTTTCCCTTATCTTTAAAATTGTATGAACAGTAACAACACTTTATCTGGAGTTTTTGCAAGGAATAAATGTGTAAGCATACATAAAACAGAATATCACCTGGCATGTGTTAAACTTTAAAAAGCACTAGCTATTATTATTTTTTAACCTTTAAGCCCAGTCACTTTTTATAATCTTTGATCAGTTAATGAGGGAAAATTATTTGCAACATGCCACTTACTGTTGGATATATTTAACTTCAATTGAAATGGAATTTTTCATGCATAGGCAAAAGTGTTTGTGAATGGAATAGGAAACAACATCTGCCTTTTCTGAGTAGATATATTCTTAGCTGGTCCGGTATTTCTGTTTTAACATAAAAGCTTGTTAACTGAAATTTATTTTGATGATCAGAGAATCATTGATTCTGAGTAGACTTTATGGGCTTTTCAATACTTGCTCAGTGATATTTAGAACTTCTTTTTTAATGTCTTGATAATTTTATTCTATTTAGCTTGTAATAATAATACTAAAGGTCTTAATCATTAAAATTCCTGAAGGAAAAAACTTTATTATTATTAGTGTGAATTTTCCTAGTCCCTATGCTGCTTTGTATTTCAGTTGAAACAAATTTTAATGAGATTTTTATAACATGAGGTTTCTTTAATGCACATAACATGCTAAAAATTTATTAACTGGTATTAGGGTGAGATTATTTCCTTATAACTTTTAACCGTTAACCTTATTTCCATGTATTTGTAAGTCAGGATAATAACTCTGATAGTCCTCATTATGTAAAAATAATTACTGTATATAAAGATACTTATCTCTATTCACAAGGGTGAAATAAAATGCTTGGAACGTATTACTCAAATAATGTTTGACAGGACCTATTTTTCACCTGTTGAGCTAGCCATTGCTTATAGATCTTGTGCCATTAGGAAAATTCCTACTTAGTGATCTCAATTGCTAACTAAAAACCATAATTCTGGTTTCCCAGTCTTTGCAGCTGGATACAGGTATGTGACTCAAAGTCTACTAAGCAAACACTCAGAGTAAGTGACTGAGTAAGCTGATGTATGGAGTTGATGATAGAGTGAGTATAGGGGTCACAGAGTTGTAATGAGACTCAGGTACATCGGGTTTTTGTGTTCTAGAGACATTATTGCCAATGTCAGATGTGTCTTGGGAGAAAGCAAACAACAGAAGAATGTCTATATGTGTTTCATTAATTGTGCAAAGGCATTTGGCTGTGTGGATCGCATCAAATTGTTCCTACCTGTGAGGAAAATGGGAATCTCAAAACACTTTACTATGCTTATGCAAAAATATCCTTGGACCAAGAAGCAGTCCTCAGAACAGAGCAAAGAAACACTGCATGGTTCAAAATCAGGAAAGAGTGTGTCAGGGATGTATCCTGTCCCCATGCCTTTTCAATCTGTATGTAGAACAGATCTTTCAAAAATCAGAGATTTATGAGGAGGAGTGTGGTATCAGGATTGGAGGAAGAAGACTGATCAATAACCTATGATATACAGGTGACACAACCTTGCTTGCTGAAACTGGGGAGGACAGAATTGCTTGCTGCAGAAGGTCAAGACTATGGTCTTCAATATGGATTGAAACTCAACATCAAGAAGACAAAGATTCTCACCCCTGGGGCGATTGGCAGCACCATGATAGATGAAGAAAGAGAGTGAGGTTATTAGCAAATATAGCTTGCTAAGCTCCACAATCAACACTCCTAATAGCAGCAGTCAGGAAATCAAAAGAGGAATTGCTTTGAGAAAATCTACTGTCATGGACCTCTTCAGAGTGCTGAAGAGCAACACTGTCAGTCCGGTGACAAAAGTGCACCTAATCAGGCCATCCCATAGTCTTGTCAATTTCTTGTTATGCTTCAGAGATCTGGGCAATGACTAAGGAAGACAGAAGAAGAATATATGCCTTTGAGTTGTGGTGCCGGAGAAGATATTTTAACATACCATGGGTTGCCAAGAAAACAAATTTGTCTTTCTTGGAAAGGGTGAAAACAAGTCTTTCCTTGGAGGCTAGGATTTTGAAGTTCTATGTCACATACTTTAGGCATGTTGCCAGTAGAGACTCGTCCTTGAAGAAGGATATCATGCTCAGAGGGTGGAGGGACAGCACAGGAGAGGAAGACCCCAATTAGATGCATTGATACGGTATCTGGGGCAATGGGGTTAGTGTGCTGTAATTAATGAGACTGGCTCAGGACAGGGAAGGGTTCAGAGCTGCTATACATATAGTTGCTATACATTGCAGGTGACTTAATGGCACATAACAACAAAAACATACTATATTGATTATTTTTTATTTAAGCCTCTTTTTTAAAGTCCACAAAACCTTGGAGATAGCCTTTGTATTTAATAGTCTGTTAATATTTTGGAGGAACATTTTTCTAAGTGGTACAGCACACTTCTGTCAATATGCTGTACTGAGGTAACCTGGGGGTTGCTGTGATGCTGGGGCTTGTACTGCTGGGGTGTCAAATGTAATAATAGTTACCCATGGTGGACAGTGTTTGGTGGAGCTTCCAGTTTAAGATAGGTTTGGAAGCAAATTCCTAAACAATTCCCTGGAAGCTCTATGAACTTTGATAAATGAAGATAGTTACAGAAAGGTGCCAGGCCTTTTGTTCATAGAGTCGTTATGAGTCATGCTCGACTCCAAGACAATCAACAACAATAACATTGAGTTGTTGGTTATTGTAGCAGCAATAATTATAAAATAATTTTTTGTTAGGTGGCATCAAGTCAACTACAACCCATAGCAATTCTACTAACAATAATAAGATCAAAATCTGTCCCTACCTGTACCATACTGTAATCTCTCCCATACACAAGCCCATTGTGGTAGTAACTGTGTCAATCTATTTCATGGAGAATCTTCCTCCTTTTAACTGAATTTACCAAGTATAATGTTTCTCCTATAGACTTGTGCCTGATACCAACATACATAAAGTATGTGAGATGATGTACCATAATTTATGCCAGTGTCCTTTCCTCCAATATAGGTTCCCCACACACACTTTTATTGTATGACATATTTAATTCTCATCACCAACACCACCCAATCAAGGAAGAAATTCTTCTTCTGTCTTTCTTTTTCCTTGTTCTTCTTTGCATGTCCACGAAGCAACAGAAAGTACTATGGTCAAGTCAGATGTAAGTCAGTATTTCAACTGACAACCTTGCTGTTTAGCACTTTGAAAAATTCTTTGACATCAGTTAGTTTCTCCCCAGGTGACATGCCTTTATATTTTTTGACAGCTGCTACCATGGGTATATGCATCCAAGTAAAATAAAATCCTTGTCAATTTTCGGTATAGATGAAATCACTTATCCAAGGGCCAAAATAGATCTCTGTCTCTGTCATCTTCCCACTGATGCTTTCCTCATAAGTTTATAAACTCTGTGAAAACCTTCCTGCTCCTGTTTTTCCTTGAAACATCATGGCCCAAAAGGTAAAGAACCAGAGGCAGTTAATTAGAACCCTGATATTTTCAAAATATAGAAGTATAATCTCCCTTATCACTAAAGTTACATTTGTATTTATTTTGTTACTTGCTTAAGGTTATTTTTCATCTTTATTGAGATTTTAATGAAAATTTATAGAGAACTTGGATTTCCATTCATTCATTGTTGCACATTTTCCTCCCTGCCTCTCTCCCAATTTTCTTTTCTTTTTGGGAAAAAAAATCTCTCCTTGTTATACAGCTCACCCCACTCCAGTCCACTTTACTATGCAGCTCTTATTCTGGACACTTGTCATGCCAATAATATCTAATCATATATTCCTTTTATACAGTTCTCTCCCTCATCTGTTTCAATGCCATGCACATAATTTATTCCCTCTTTTCTTAGTTCTACCAACCCCCCATGCCATTCCTGTTTGATAATAGTGCATTATGCAGTATTTGTTCTCTTATGACTTAGTGCTCACTATACTACAACAGACAAAATATTAAAATTATAGACATATTTTACCCTCTAGTCTCAGAAAACAAGCAAACATAGTCTGTGAGTGAGCAATTATTTCATGCAACCATATGCAATTTTAAGTTGTGTTTCATTGCAGTATTTTCCATATTTTTGTTACTTCTAAACAAAGGCTAATGCATTGTTTTAAAGAAGACATAGTGAAGGGTAAGCATAAAAATATTATAGTTTCCCCAAGTTTTGTCTGAACCCTGAAGTGCCTGGGTGGTTCTTCTAAATAGGTCCAGGTCTTTCTCTGTATACTGAATATTTAGAGTCAATCATAAATTTGCCACCTACTGTAATGTAGATGATGTGCTGATGTTCATTCACAAATGGATTAAGCAAACTATGAAAGATCTAATAGATTTAAAACTATTACTTCTAGTTTGTTTGAAGCTAGACATTTGTTTCTATGTAAATATAATGATACTCAACTCCTTTCCTCTGGGGGTGGGGGGAACTCATAGTTTTTCAGTCAATTCTGACACAAAGTTAACCACTTTGGCAGAGTAGAGCCAGCCCCTAGAGTTTCCAAGGCTGTAAATCCTTATGGAAGTAGACTGTCACATCTTTGTCCTACATAGTAGGTGGTAGATTTGAACCAACAACCTTTCAGGTAACAGCAGAGCACATAATCGTTTCACCACCAGGACTCTTTCTGTTGGACAAATATTTTACTTAATTTAAAATTTTTTATATTAAAAATGAAATCAGATAAAAACAATTATCTCAGATATATGGACAAAGAAATAAGGTTTATAAATTAGAGTCCTTAATAAAGACACGTATTAAGAGAAATTTTAAAAAGTATATGTGTTTGTTTCCCATTTTGTTGTTGAGTACTATCAAATGGAACCAACTCGATCTGACCTTCCAGCAAGTTTTCAGAGGCTGTAAGGTGCAAGGAAGGAGATCCTTCTCCCGCAGAGAAACTGTTGAGCAAATTCCTTTGGTATTGCAACACAGCTTCTTCCACTAGACACCAGAACTCCCCTCCCATTGTATATTGCCATGTTAGAATCATACTATAGAACAAAAGGTTGGCAGTAGAAATATTGATCAAGAAATTAGAAAAATAAATTTTATATTAATGGGACATTAGATGCTGTAAGCAAAACCTGGTAAGTTCAGCGGGAAAAAAAAACCCAACCAAATACCACCAAAAACCAAACCCAAAAGGTCACAAGTTTGCAAAAGTTGAAATGACAAGAAGAAATGCTGCTTATGATGACTTCTCTAGGAATTTCCATCATCTACAGAAGACTATAATCTATAACTCAGGGAGTAGAACAGAAGTACAAAGAAGGCATTGTGGGTTTGGTGAGAACTAGGCTTGTTGCATTACTGGTAAGATCATGGTTTTGTAAATAGTTTAATTGTATCAGATCCTCCATGTGAAGCTGGAAGTCTAACACGTCTAAATCTGGACAAGTTGAGGAGAAATAACAGAAAAATGATCTGAAGTCATAAGAGGTGTGTAAATTTACACAAGTCAGTGAGGCATCAAGGCAAAAACACACATGTCTCCCTTTCCAAGGAGTAGAGAGTCACCTGACATTAAGGGCTTGTCACTTCAAAATTGGAACAGATTTAAAGATTCTCGAAGCATAATCTTAAAAAAATTTAAATCTTGATCAGTTCAGACTAAAAATTGAAAGCATAAAGAAATACTTGAGAACATTTTCAAAGTTTTTAGCTAAAAATTATCATTCTAGACTGCCATGTAGAACATGCTCTTCAGATAATTTTCCTCTTGCACTCACAGTAAATTTTAGGGAATTTGAGGTTGTCTTTGCATGGAATGGCATTAATACTTACTCTTCCGCTTAGCAGAACATTGAAACTATCATTAGTGGAGAATAAATATGAAAATAAACTTATTTCCCATATTTTTAAAAAAATAAAATTTTAAATAGGCCAGCATGTCTGCAAAATTATTAGCCTGCTAATAGTTTTACTTTTCTCCAATGAGTTAATGCAATTTATGACCAAAGAGGCATTTTTAGCTGTCTGGTTTTTATATGTCTTAAATCCATATAAACTTGAAATACAGTCTTCTTGACAAATGAGGTTACTAGAAACTAAATGGGAATTCTTATTTGCCACCGCAGTGGTGACATGAAGAATCACAGCCTTTAGCTTTGGGCTACTAAGCTCTTAATAATGAGAGAAAGGTGTTCCATCTTCACCAACAGCACAGCCACAATTACAATGAGCAAAAATAGCTGCCAAGCCTTCTCAAAAAAATATTCATGACAGTGAGAAAAATATTGATTTTGAATGCCAAGAAAAGAAATATCTTCTAAAGTGTTCATTTCAACCCAACTATTATTTTCCAAAAGAAATGGACTGGTTTGTAAAGTGTTTCATATTTCTATTTCACATGTAAAAAAATTTTTTTATAGAGAAAAACTAAAAGGAAGTATACTTTCTCTTACATGTATGTACTGCCTCCCTTCTCCTTTCTTTTTATTTCATCTTGAAAAACAAAACAACAAAACAAAATGCCCCACAACACACACATTACTCATATTCTAACATGTATGAGGAGAATAAGTTACATAAGAACTTTTTTTTAGATGCCATCAAATATGACATATAACAATCTTTGATCAGCAGATCTGAGTCCTGTCTTTCCTGTCCCTTTCTCACAATCTCTTCCCATTGCTTCAGGCACTGTGTTAACTCACTTGTTCCAGGGTTTTTCTCTCTTTCACCATCCATCCACCTTTGCAAGGACGCTGTCCCTCTCCAAGGAATGGACTCTCCTAGTAATATTCACAAAGTATGTGAAGCAAAGCGTTATCATATTCGTCTTCAAGAATCACTCTGGCTGCATATTCTCCAAGACTTCTTTGTTTCTTCTTTCACCCACCCAAGGGATATTTGTGAGAATCAGTAAGTTTAGTTGTTATTTTTCTTATTAGAAGCAGAGTGGAGTAAGCAAAATTTAAACAATTCTATATTTATAGGTATGAAGGATTCTGAAAGGATATTAAGAGATACTGCCCACAGAAGAAGAAACTGGCAGCAACTTGAAGTGTTAGAAATCACAGAAACCCAGAAAGATTGACGTATAGGCCATCTCATCAAGGGCTGGATAGGGGATGTTGAAGGGAGTAGGTGGGAGTAGCTGTAAATGTTGGTGGAGCAGGGAAGGCGGTGGATCAAAACTCACCTGGCAAGGATGGGAACAAAAGAGAGTCTATTGTTTTTTTCTACTACTGGGCAATATCTTTAATCTGGTATTCTCTGTAAAATGCTTGTCTGTCAGATAATGTTCCAATTCTGAGAAATCAAATTTAGACAGACTAAGAAGAAGGATTGACCATCCACTTCCGAAATAGCAGAACCTTGAAAACCCCATGTACAACAGAACACACTTAGACTAGCAGATATGTCAACTGAGGCTGAGCCCTCAAGCAAGGAAACACATAGGAGGAGGAATAGCTACAAGTAGACACTAGTAATTGGAACATGGAATGTAAGAACCATGAATGTAGGAAAATTGGATATTGTTAAGAAAGAAATTGCTATTGTTGTTATATGCTGTTAGCTACCCTATGTACAACAGCACTAAGCCCTGTTATAACTTGTGCCAATCTCACTGTCTCTGACACACACTGACCACGATTACCCCAGTCACTGAATCAATTCACCTCAAAGAGGATCATCCTCTCCTCCACTGTCCCTCCACACTCCCAAGCATGACGTCCTTCTCCAAAGACTAGTCACTCCTTTCAACATGTTCAAAGTATGTTGGACGAAGCTTCAGAATCCTTGCCTCCAAGGAACAGCCTGGTTTAAGCCTCTATAGGACAAACCTGTTTGTTTTCCTAGAAGTCAGTGGTATATATTAATTCTCTTCTCCAAAATCACAGTACAAATCACTTCTTCTGTGATCCCTAGTCATTGTCCAGCTCTTCTGACGCATAGCAAGTGATTGCAAAGACCATGGACAATATCAGGTGCACCTTGGTCTCCAGAGTGACATCATTACTCTTCAGTTCTTTACACAGTACATCTTTTGATTTCCTAGCTGCTGATGTGAAGATTGTTGACTGTGGAGCCAAGTAAAATAAAGCTGTGAGTAGTCTCAATCCCTTTACCATCCGACATGATGCTGTCAGTTGGCCCAGTGGTGAGAATCTTTGTTTTCTTGATACTGAGCCTCAATCCATATTGAAGTCTACATTCCTTGACCTTCTGCAGCAAATGCTTCAGATCCTCCTCAATTTCAGCAAGCAAGATTGTGTTATCTGCGTAACGCAGATGGTTGATGAATCTTTCTCCAATCCTGATGCCACATTTCTCCTCATACAGCCCAGATTCCTGGATAATCTTTTCTGCATATAGATTGAAATGGTATGGAGATAGGATACATCCTTGGTGTGCACCCTTCCCAATTTTGAACCATGCAGTGTTTCCTTGATCTGCTCCGATGACTTCCTCCTGGTCCAAGTATAGGTCTCTCATTAGCATAATCAAATGTTCTGAGATTCCAATTCCTCTTAGAGTTAGCCACCGTTTGTTGTGATCCACACAGTCAAATGCCTTTGCATAATCAATGAAATACAGATAGTCCTCTGGTATTTTCTGCTTTCAGCCAAGATCTGTCTGTCATTAGTTACAATGTCCCTAATACCACGACCCCTTCTAAACCCAGCCTGTAATTCTGGCAGTTCTCTGTTGATGTGCTGTTCCCATCGGTTTTAGATAATCTTCAGCAGAATCTTGCTTGCATGTGGTATTAATGATGTTGTTCAATAATTTCCACACTCTGTTGGATCACCTTTCTATGGAATGGGAACAAATATAAATCTCTTCCAGTCATTTGAGCACATCCAGGGCAGCACATGTTAGTTGAAATAGGTTGATTGGTATACCATCAATTCCTGGGGCTTTCCCCCCCCCCCCAAATTCTTTCAAAGCAGCTTGAACTTCTTCCTTGATAACTACAGGCTCTTGTTCATATACTGTTTTATGAAATTCTTCTTAGTCTGATAATTCCTTACAGTAAAATGACTCTATATACTCTTTCCATCTTTAGTTACTACTTCCTGGATCATTTAACATTCTGCCCAAAGCATACTTAAGCAGAGCAATTTGAGGTTTGAATTTGTTCTTCAGTTCCTTGAGCTTAATTGTTTACCAGGGAGGGAGTTTTTCTTTTACTTTTCAAGGAAAGGAGCAAACTGGGGGAGGGTCAGGGGGGGGGGCAGGGAGAGAAGTGCAGCAATGAATGAATGGAAATCCAAAATCCCGGTAAATGTTCATTAAAATGATTAAAATAAAAAATTTAAAAAAAGAACTACTGAGCAAGTTTGTCTCTTTTTATTTTCTGACGCAGCTCCTTGCACATTTCATTGTAATAATTCACTTTGTCTTCCCATGCTGCCTTTTGAAATCTTCTGTTCAGCTCTTTAGTATCTTGAATTCTTCCCTCTGCTTTGGTTTCTCAGAGCTCTAGTGCAATATTCAGAGACTCTTCTGACATCCATTTTGGTCTTTTCTTCCCCTGCCTTATGGTCTTTTGCACTCTTCCTGGAAGATATTCTTAATATCCTCCCGCAGCTAATATGGTCTTCGCTCATTGGTGTTCAAGGCCTCAAACCTGTTCCTGAGATGGTTCTGAAACTCAGGTAAGATAGATTCAAGGTCATATTTTATTCAAGGTCATATTTTGGTTCCTGTGGATTTGATTTAATTTTCCTTTGCTTCAACTTGAACTTGCATATGAGTAGTTGGTGGTCTGTTCCACAGTCAGTACCTGGCGTAGTTTTCACAGGTGATAGTGAGTTTTTACAGTGGTTCTTTCCACAGATGTAATCAATCTGATTTCTATGCATACCATCAGATGAAATCCATCTGTGTAACCTGCATTTATGTTTCTTATAAAATGTATTTGCAATAAATAAATTGTTGATTGTGCAAAATCCAATCATTCTATCTCCAGCTTCATTTCTGTCACCAAGACAATTTTTTTCCGACTACTGTTCCTTCTTCTCTGTTCCCAAATTTTGCATTCCAGTCACCCATTATTATTAATGCATCCTGATTGCATGTTTGATCAATCTCTGACTGTAAAAGTTGATAGAAATTTTCTATTTCCTCTTCTTTGGTTCTGGTTGTTGGTGCATATATCTGAATGACAGCGGTATTCACTGGACTTCCTTGTATGTGGATAGATATTATCCTGTCGCTCACAATATTGTATTTCAAGACATATCTAGAAATGACATTTTTAACTCTGAAAGCAACCCCTTTTTCTTCACCTTTTCATCTCTGGAGTCACAATGCCCCATGCCAGTCCATCTCACCTCAGCAGTACCTAGTATGTCAATATCTATGCATTCCATTTCTTCCTTCACGGTATCTAATTTGCCTGCATTCAAAGTTCTCACATTCTATGTCCCAATCACTAGTGTCTGCCTATAATTTTTCCTCTTCCTTTGTATGTCCATACTTGAAAGCTCCACCTCAGTTGCCCTGTTAGTCTAAGTGTGTTCTGTTGTACATAGGGTTTTCAAAGTCCTGCTGTTATGGAAGTGCATGGCCAATCCTTCTTCCTAGTCTTTTTTAATCTGAATGTTCAGATTTAGAAAAGTTTCTAACAGACAAGCATTTTATGGAAAAATAAGATGAAACATATTTCCCCAATTGTAGAATTAACCAATAGTTTCAGTGTTGTCCCTGCCCTTGACACGTGTCTTGGCCCACCCATTTCCCTGTTCCCCCATCCACCAGCATTCCCTTCCACTCACACCCACTCTCTTCAACACCTATGTCCCACTATCCAGCCCTTGATCTGGTAGCTTATATCTCAAGCTTTATGGGCTTTTGTGATTCCAAATACTTCAGCTGCTGCCAATTTCTAATGCTGTGGCCACTGTTTCTTGAGCTTAGGAGTAATGTTTCCAAAGCAAGGGTGATGTATCCTCTAGATCTGGTATATTAGTGTTGTTTTCCTGAAGCCCTTTGGCCCCAGTGGCTTCAGACTCTGACTTACTATGCCAGCTTCCTAGGTATTGGCAAAATGAGATGGACTACATTGGGGCATTTTGAGTCAGAGGATCATATGATCTATTATGCTGGAGATGAAAAGATGAGGAAAAATGGGGTTACTTTCATACTTAAAAAGTCTTTTCTAGATCCGTCTTTAATACAATGTTATGAGTGAGAGGATAATATCCATACACTTACAAGGAAGTCCAATGAATAGTGCCATCATTCAAATATAAGTACCAGCAATCAGAGCCAAAGAGGAGACAATAAGATTGTCAAGGGATAGAGCAGGATTTAGGGCTGTTCTACATAGGGTCTCTATGAGCCACTGGTGACTCGATGGCACTTAACAACAACAACAACAATTCTAGTATACAAGCCTCTTAACCACATAGTACCAAAATATGTAATTCTCATCACACTAATTGGTTATTAGTCATAACTTTATATGCATAAATAATGTGATTATCTATGACAGGATGCTAGATTTTTTGTGTAATTGATAACTTTGAATTGAATAGACACTTAGTTAAATAAGATTCTCTGAGTGTGTAGACCAAAGGGATTTGTAAAAAAAGCAAAGGGCCAAGTGGGATGGCCAAGACCATAGCTAGAACCATATTAGGGAAGTCAAAGGGCTATACTTCAGGTTAATAATAGACTACATTATAAGTCAAAACAGCTGCCAAAATATACTTCGAGGCACCTCAACCTTGAGCTCCACAGCTTTACCCTAGTCTTCCAACAAACTTAGATAAAGGCTCTTAGCTCTGGTTTAAGGGTGTAGAAGTCTCAAGTTCCACTCCATTTCACATCAGGTCTCCAGTTTTCAGCTATGGCCATTGACTGTGGCTCCTATAGGCTCTGGTCTGACTAGCACAAGAATCTCTGGCCCCAAAGGACATGTTGCATTTTCTTTCTTCTTTTTTTGTTAGTGGTGATTTTTTTTTTTCAGTTTTGTGCTGGATTCACTCAATTTAATGATGAGACTAGATAATCCCCAAGTGAATTGGCAAAACTAGCCACTCCCCTTGTGTATAGTCTAACAAGCCCTGTCCACGCAATCCTGTCCAATTACATGGCAAAGTCAGTCAATGGCTAAGAAAGCCATTTTGAGCAAGAAAGCCTTAATACCATAAGAATGTACTTCTAACCTAAAGGCCACACCTAGTTGGTGGATCAAGTGCATCAAAGGATCTGTGGGAGAAAAATAGACAATAACCTCCCAGGCAGTGTACAGCCTTGAAACCCCAATAGAGAATAAGTAATGAATTGTTTCATACTACACAGCAATGAGTGTTTTGAGATTTCTTAAAGATAAAGAATAAGGCATAGATATATGCATACCCATGTTTATTGCGGCTTTGTTTACAATAGCAAGGAGTTGGAAACAACCTAAATGCCCATCAACAAACGAATGGGTAGAGAAGCTGTGGTATATTCGCACAATGGAATATTATGCTGCATTGAAAAACAAGGAACTCATGCAATATTATTCAAAATGGGTGGCCCTGGAGGACATTATGATGAGTGAGGTATCTCAGTCGCAGAGGGACAAATGCTATATGGTGCCACTGTTGTAGAATGAGGCTGACATCGGGATATGGGTAAGACTAAGAAAAACTGGATGAAATATGTTTATGGCATTGAAGTCTTTGGGGGAGAGAATATTTTATATTTTAGGGCATTATGTTTATCGTAAGAGTACGGAATGAGGGTTGCAGAGTGGATTATATTTGGGGATTGGGGGATGTGTGTGGGGGATTACGTACCAATGAGGGAGTTTTTCTTTTGCGTTTGAAGGAGAGGAGCAAACGAGGGGTGGGGGTGGGGGGGCAGGGAGAGGGGTGCAACAATGAATGAATGAAATTCCAAAATCTCTGTAGATGTTCACTGAAATGAAAACTAAAGAAATTAAATAAAAAAAAAGAATAAGGCATTGAAAAATTGTACAAAACTCCTTGTGCATTATTTAAAATTATTTCTACCTTATCTTCAGTCATAGTCATAGTTGTATTCATAGTCATAGTCATAGTGACTAGTTATGCCTCCTTAGCCGATTTCTAACAGCTGCAGCCCGAAAACATATTGCAGCATGTAAATGCAGTGATATGTCCTGCTTCTTATCCTGAGTCTTCTCTGATGATGCCTCAAAGAACTTGCTGAAGAGCCCAACTGGCATTCAGTAGATGGCAATTTGGAAGTGTAAAAGATTGTTGACTTAGAGTCATGGTGATGAATAAGATGTGCCTCATACAGGCCATGATCTTCCTCATCACTTGCTATGCATCAGAAGCTGAACAATAAATAAGGATGATAGAAGAAGACTCATTTTCTTTGAACTGTGGTGAGAAGAGTGCTGAATATCCCATGGATTGCCAAAATAACATCTATGTCTTGGGAAAAGTGCAGTCAGACTGCTTCTTGAAGTCAAAGATAGCAAAGCATCATGTTTCATATTTTGGACATGTAGCTAGGTAAGGCTAAATCCTTGAAAAAAGACATTATGCTTGGAAAGATGGAAAGTCAGTGAAGGAGAAGAAGACCCTAACGAGATGACACAATGACTTCAGCAATGGGGCCTAGTATGTCAGAGATAATGAGGATAGTACACAATCAAGCAGGGTTCGTGTCATCTGTCCTTGGGTTGCTATGAGTTGTACTCAACACATGATACCTAACAACAAACAATAGTGTGAAAATTATTAGTGGTTTTCTCACTTCCCAACTCTCTTCTCTTTCATATTACAAAGCAATTTGTACACCAATATTTTCTTAATCTCTGCTCATAGAAGACCCCATGGTATGAGACAAAATTATTCTAAATTAATAATTTGGTTATCAGCATTGGAAGTCACATGTACTCAATAAGGTACTAG
Organism: Elephantulus edwardii; assembly: GCF_000299155.1. Lineage (NCBI taxonomy): Eukaryota > Metazoa > Chordata > Mammalia > Macroscelidea > Macroscelididae > Elephantulus > Elephantulus edwardii. Next base: position 29,963,529 of record NW_006399763.1, on the reverse strand, counting down.
TAAGTTCTTGATATAAAATATAAAAAATACAGTATAAAATATTTCATAATTGTCTATATGAAAGGAAAATGAGTTTTCAAGAAACTAGAATATTTCTTTTGTAACTCATTTACATTTTTAACTCCCTCTTGTTTGTTGGATTTTATGATTTCTGTCATTGGTTTTATACATTTGATTTGAGATTTACTTTTTCCCTTGTATATGGTACTTTTTTACATTTGTAATCATTATAAATTTAAATGAATAATACATGCAAGATGTAAAATTTATGGAATATATACACTTTAAATATCTCACTGTATAAAACTCGTTTCGAAAGGAAAAAAGTCTGCAAAAGCCACAGTCTTACTCTTTACAACTGGAAATATATTGAGCAAAGTATTATAATAAATAAAATAATCATTACATTGATTTGATAGTCATTTAGATTTTGTCAATAGATATGGTACAATAATTTTTCTTTATGGAACATTTGATCACCCAAATGAAAATGTTGAAATATTCTATCAAGATTTGCATTTAGTTCCTTTAAAGTAATTGAGAATAAGTTAAATGTTACTTTAAAATTCATTTATTGAATTTTTAAAAAATGGCCAGAGGTAGATGATGCCTTTGGGTTAGCAGTGCAACTTCTTAAGGACTACACCACCAGACAAAGAGTTAACCATCAGCCTACACTCAAATTATAACTTCTCAAAAATAGGATATAATGTAAATGCAATGGAGAGGCTTCCTCTACAAATAATAGTGATTATTTAAGGCTATTTGCATTGCAAAGTCGGAGTTTTAACTAAATCAACAAAAATCAACTCAGATAAAGAACACAGTAGTATGTGCAGCACACGGTAGCCCTTTAGTTAATAAGAATTGTAACTACAATCCTTAACACTGTTTTTGTATCTCTGAAAAGAACCATAGGTAGAATGCAAAATCGGAATCCAGAGCAAACGTCCTGGCTTTACCTAGCTGCAAGGACTCAAACCCTTTCCTTCACATCCTCCGATAGCTGCCTCGAGTAGAAGCAATGTAATGAGAAAGTCTCCTTTTTTCAATGTGCTATGAACTTTTGCCTGCAACTTTGGTGGAGGGTTTAATACCTCTGGATGGCAGGGGCAGCAGAGCTGCAGGGGCTCCTGTATGTGTGAAACTCCAAGCTGTGGGCTGTGTTCTCATTAAGTGGAGTTTGCCTTCCTGCTGCTTTTCTTTCTAAGCTCCACCCTGAAAAGCACAAACCTCTTTAGCAAAATTAAAGAAAAACACAGTGATCTCTCTTTGGGCAGTAATCGTGTGAAACCGATTAAGAAATAAACTTGTTCATGCCAGCGGGCAGCAACTAAGAAGCGACAAATGTTCACAGGCTCAAATTACAGAACAAAAGCAGTGTACAATGTGACTTGTCATTATTTATTTTTATCCACAAAGGTGTGTATTTGGGGGAGGGGAGAAATCTTTCTCCAGAGAAAGCAGTAAAATAACTAGAAGTAATGTAAAAAAAAAAAGATAGTTCAAAGAATTTTTTTCCTGTATCCCATTCATGTATACACACACATTCCATAGAAAATATAAAAATCTTATGAGCAAGCTACTATGGCAGAACTGATCTAGTAAGTAACATAAACTAAAATACACATACATTTAGTGTAGTTTCATAGGATTAACTTTCCTTCTTTCTGTAAGGTGTTGTATGCTATTGAGTCAGAAATGACTCCTAGACGAAACTCCTGCTGGTTTTCAGAGGTACTAAATTGCACGGGAGAAGATTGTCCATCTTTCTCCCATGAGCAGCTGCTGGATTCAAACTGCTGGCATATATCATTGTATAAAACCGAACATGGTGGATCATTTCATACACTTTAGAAAATAGAAGCCTCCCTCTCTGTGCAGTGCTGACTTTAATAATATCAAATCAGCTGAAGTATGTGTATGTGAGAAAGATGCTTTGATTAGTGTTGGCCACCAGAATCCTAGGTAATTTAATTATTCAGTTTCATTTTTATAAATGTTAATTATTGTAATTGTTAGATGCTGTCAAGTATTCATAGTGACCCTATGAACGAAAGATCTGAACCCTGTTCTATCCTGTGCATCCTCCCACTTCTGACACACGAGAGCCCCTTGCGACATTCACTGTGCCAATCCTCCTTGTGAAGGGCTTTCCTCTCCCTAGACAACCCTTCACCCTTCCCAGCATTATGTCCCTATCCAATGAATAGCCCCTCCTAATAACATGCTCAAAGTATGTGAGGGAAGCCTTATAATTCTTGCCTCCAAAAAGCACTCTGGCTGAACCCTCTCGAAGACATATCTGTTTGTTCTTTTGGCCAACCTTAGGATGTTGAGTGCTCTTCTCCAACACCATAGCTCAAAGGTATCAATATTTCTTCTGTCATCTTATTCATCATCCAGCTCTTAGATGCATAGTAGCAAGCAACTGGAAAGGCTATGACCTGGATCAGATGCACCTTAGTTATCAAACTGATATCATTGCTCCTCAATTTGGTGAGGTTCCCAACTGAAGATTTTCTCAGTAAAATGTGTCTCCTTATTTTCATACTACTGTTTTTAAGTGTGTTAATTGTAAACTCTTTGGTGGGTTGTTGTGTTGTTGTGTTGTGGTGTTGTTTTTTTTTGTTTGTGTGTGTGTGTGTGTGTTTTAATTTCCTTAACAATCAAGTGTAAGCCGATTGGTAATTTAGCTTTAGTTAACAATCAGCTGTGGGATGGAAGCCTCTTGTTTGGGTTAATAAGGATCTGGTGGACAGACCTGTGTATCTAAAAATTGTTTAGACCATTGTTCCTGTGGTCATTGGGCCTGGTGTTAATTGTGTTTGGGGAGAACATTGTTCTAAGTGGTGTAGCACTTGTCTATCGGTTTTAGGTACTGAGATAACTGGGGGTTGCAGTGATACTGAATGCTGTGCCACTGATGTGTCAAATGCTTATAAGGGTAACCCATCACGGACAGGTTTTGATGGAAGTCCCTGTTTAAGACAAAGTAGGAAGTAGGATTGGCCATCTGTTTTTTAAATAGTAGGCCTTTGAAACCCCAGTGAATACTAGAGGAATGAGGACAGTTATAGATAGTCGAGTAGTGATAGAGCCCAGATCAGAAGACAATTGAAATGAGGAAAAACAATAACAAACATCATTTAATAATTGAAACATGGGAATATTGAGGGTTGATTAAATTGCCTTGACGATTCCCAAGTAACCATAGATTTACATTTTTGAGAAAAAGCAAAACAAACCCCAAAACTTGGAAAAATTCAGTGACCACAACTAAGTCAACTTTGATTCATGACAACTTTATCTGTTTGTACAGAGTCCTTTTCCATAGGGTTTTCAATGGCTATTTGATAAAAATAGAGATCCAGCAATTTCTTTAGGGAAGCCTCTCTTGTCACTATTGTCATCAAGTCAATCCTAGCTATATATAAAAAAAGATGAAACAGTGTCCAATCTCTGCCATGCATATTCTCATTGTTTCAGCCACTGTTCCAATCTTTCTTCCTCTTTTTCTCTAACCTTCTATTTACCAAGAATGAGCTCTTTGTCCCTGGACTGTTCTGTTTTGAAAATGCCAAAAGAATGTGAGAAGTCTCACTATTCTTAATTTTAATGAACATTCTGCTAGCACTTCTTCCAAGACAGACATGTTTGTTATTTTGATAGTGCAATTGTCAATATTCTTCACAACATCACATTCAAAGGCATAAATCCATTTATTTTCTTTACTCATTGTCCCATATATAATGTGATTGATAATATCATGGCCTACATTAGGTGTACCTTAGTCTTCAAAGTTATGTCCTTGCTCTTACTATGTGTTTTCATAGTAAATATGAATATAAGTCTTCATATTTACTTGGAAATATTAATGTAAATATTCATATATACTTGGCAGAATATTTACACACAATACTATGCAGATTTCCTCGGTGTAATGTGTCTCCTTACTTCCTTACTGCTGGTACTAAGGGTGTTAATTGTTAATTGTAAACTCTTTGGTCATTTTTTTTTTTACTTCCTTAACAATCAAGTGTAAAATGATTTGTCATTTTGTTTTAGTTAACAATCAGCCATGGGATGGAAGTCTCTTATTTAAATTAATCAGGATCTGGCAAACAACCTGTGTATTTAAAAGTTCTTTCAAATATATATGAAGTGATTGATAATATCATGGCCTGCATCAGGTCTACCTTAGTCTTCAAAGTTATGCCTTTGCTCTTCTGCAAGGACAGAATATTTATCCATGATACTATGTATTTTGGCAGAATATTTACCTACGATACCATGCATTTTAATTTTTCAACTCTGCTACTATAGTCTTAATATATGATTCAAATGAAATCTAATCATTGACATTTTCTATATTTTCTTTGGAGAATTTTATAGGATTCATCAACCTCCCCTGGGAAACCCCTGGGAAACTCTTGTAGCATAAATTGAGAAGATGCCCTAAAGCACAAAAAGTCAATCCTGGAGCAGAAGTTCAAAATTCCTAAAGTCAAGAGACAGTCCTCTTAGAGGAAGAAACTGGCAGCAGCTTGAGGTATTAGGAATCACAGAAGCTCAGAAGGATTGACATATAAGCCATCACATCAAGGGCTGGATGGGGGAGGTTTATGTTGAATGGAGTAGGTAAGAGTGGCTGTAAATACTGGTGGAGCAGGGAAAAGGGTGGCTCAAAGCACACCTAGCAAGTGTGGGGACAACACAGGACTACTGGTTTGTTTTTTGTTGTGTGTGTGTGTGTTTTTCCCCTACTACTGGGCAATATCGTCAATTTGCTCTTCTCTGTAAAATGCTTGTCTGTCAGATAATGTTCTAAATCTGAGCAATCAAATTAAGACAGACTAGGAAGAAGGATTGGCCATCCACTTCTGAAATAGCAGGCCTTTAAAAACACTATGTGCAACAGAACACACTGAGACTAGCAGATTTGACAACTGAGGCAGAGCCCTCAAGTATGGAAACAAATAAAAGGAGAGAAATAAATAAAATAACAGCTGTAAGCAGACACTATGATTGGAACATGGAATGTAAGAACCACGAATGTAGGAAAATTGGATACTGTTAAGAAGGAAATGGAATGCATAAATATTGACATACTAAGTATTGGCAAAATGACATGGACTAACAATGGACATTTTGAGTCAGAGGATCTTTGATCTGCTATGCCAGAGATGAAAAGATGAGAAAAAATGGTTGGTTTCATAGTCAAAAAAGTAATTTGTAGATTCATCTTGAAATACAATATTGTGAGTGACAGGATAATATCCATACACATACAAGGAAGTCCAGGGAATACCGCCATCATTCAAATATATGCACCAACAACCAGAGCCAAAGAAGAGGAAATAGAAGATTTCTATCAACTTTTGCAGTCAGAGATTGATGGAATATGCAAGACATTTTCTTTGTTTACCACTATAAGGTTATTTATTAGTCCAGTTATAAGGACTTTTAAAATTTATGTTAAGGTATAATGCGTACTGAATTCTTTGATCTTCATAAGTAAGGGCTTGATTTTCTGCAGTAAGATTGTGTTACCTGCAAATCAGAGGCTGTAAATGAGTCATCATCTCACTATCTTTATTCTATTTTCTTCTTCATGCATTCCAGTGTCTCAGATTATTTATCAGCATAAACATTGGATAGTAAGAAAGAATACTATATTGATGCACATTTTCTGATTTTATATGATGCAGTATCCATTTATTCTATTTGAACTACTGTTTCATGGTCTTTGTGCAGTACCACCTGAGTACAACCAAGTTTTCCTGAATCCCCATTCTTTACCATATTATACATAATCTAGAGAATCAAATGTTTTTGCATAGTCAACAAAATGCAAGCTAATATCTTTCCTGTATTCTCTTTTTTTCAGTCAAGTTACATCTGACATCAACAATGATATCTCTCATTCCACATTGTCTTCTTGGATTTATGATTGATCCTTGTAGAATAACTACTTTATTTATTCTTTAATTATCTTCGACAAGATTTAACTTTCATATATTATTAATGGTATGGATACTCTTAAATAATTTCTGCTTTCTGCAGTGTCATTTTTTAGATTTTGAGAAAGATAACCATGTACTGGAAGTAATATATGTAGTTAACTATCCAGTATTGCATAAGAAAACTTGGAATAATAGAAAATTGAACCAATAGTTGGGGGATTTAAAAATATTACAATAAAATGTTTTTGAGGATGTAAGACCAGTTTTATTTTTCTGAATCAAGGACATAATTCCTTTATGTATAGAAACAGAAGAGTTCTTTATATGAGATGTTATTGTTGTTAAGTGCTATCTAGTGGTAGGAGATTCATAACGACCCTATGAACTAAAGGCCTCGACACCTCCTGTATAACTTTCGTCCTTTCTCCGGGTTCATAGGGTTTCCAGAGGCAAGCTGTTATGGAAGTGGATGCCACTCCTGCTTACAAGCTTGTTTTAATCAGGGAGTTCCACCAAACACTGTCCACCATGGGTAACCATCATCACATTTGACACGTCAGTGTCACAGTGTTTGGCTTCACAGCAACCACGAGTTACCTCTGTACAGCAGTGGACATACCAGGGTTACATGACCTAGAGGAATGTTTCACCAAAAACAATTAAAGGCAGGCCTGAGGGCCGTGGAGTAGAGTCTCCCACCTTTGGCTTGGGAGCATGGCTTTCTGTCTGCTAGGCCAACTGCACTCTCTCTCTCTCTCTCTCTCTCTTTCTATGCTGTTGTTGGTGGTGTTATTGTTAAGTGCTGTCAAGTTGTAGGTGACTCATAGTGACCCTATGAACGAAAGTCCTGGACACCTGTATAACTTTCTTCCTCTCTCCGGTTCATAGCATTTCCGGAGGCAAGCTATTATGGAAGTGGATGCCACTCCTGCTTCCAAGCATGTTTTAATAGGGGAACTCCACCAAACACTGTCCACCAAGGGTAATAATTAACACATTTGACACCACATCAATGCCACAGTGTTCAGCTTCACAGCAACCACAAGTTACCGCTGTACGGCAAGTGGACACACCAGGGCTATACGACCTAGAAGAATGTTTGAACAAAAACAGTGAAAAACAGGCCTGAGGGCCGCGGATTAAAAGTCACCCACTTTTGGCTTGGTAACATCCCTTTATGTCCACTAGGTCAACTGATCACTCTCTACGTTGATGTTATTGTTGTTGTGTGCCGTGAGTTCTAGATGACTCACAGCGACCCTATGAATGAAAGTCCTCAACACATGTGTGACTTTTGTCCTATCTCAAAGTTCACCAACCTTGTTAGATTAGAATTTAAGAAGCCAATGAAACACTGAATTAGTAGAATTTATAAATATTTTATTTTAACTATATCTTATGCCACTAGACACTATGGCAAATAGCCAATGTTGGATCTTAACTGAAAGCCTAGAGCACCGGGAAAAAAATATCTGTCTGAGTTTCATTGGCTATGCAAAGGCTTTGACTGTGTGGACCACAGCAAATTATGATTTACCTCGAGATGAATGGAAATCTCGGAGAAATTTAATTGTATTCATGTGAAACCTATACTTGGAAGCAGTAGTCAGAACAAAGCAAGGACACTGCATGGTTTAATATCAGAAAAGACGTACATCTGGGATGCATCCTATTTCCACAATTTTTCAATGTTTATGAAGAACAGAACATTCAGGAGGATGGAATTTATGAGAAGGAATGTGGCACCAGGATTTTATGAAGACTCATCAGAAACCTGCATTATGAGAATGACACAACCTTGCTGATACAGAGGAGACCTTGAGGCTTTTGCTGCAGAGGGTCAAGGACAGCAGTCTTCAATATGAATTGAATTTCAACATCAAGTAGATATTTTCACCACTTACCCAATTGGCAGCATAAGGATAGATGGAGAAGAGATTAGATTCTTAACAATTTCAGCCTACTTGTTTCCATAATCAATACCATTGGCACTAGCAGTCAGGAAATCAAAAGGCAAATTAAATTGGTAGAAACAACTGTCAAGGACATATCCAGAGTACTAAAGAGCAATATTAGTATGGAGACTAAGATGCACCTGATACAGGCCATTGTCTTTGCAATTAATTGCTGTGCATCAGAGAGAGGAACAATGTCTAAGGATAATAGAAGAAAAATCCATATCTTTGAGTTGTGGTGCTGGAGAAAAGCATTGAACATACCATGGATTGCCAAGAGAACAAACTGGTCTGTCCTATAGAAGGTGAAACCAAGCTATTCCTTAAAAAGAATTTTGAGCTCTGTCTCACATACTTTGTACATATGGCTAGGAGGGCCCAAAGACAGACATCATGATTGGAAGGGTGGAGGGACAGAGCAGGAGAGGAAGACCTTGCATGAAATGTATTGACTCAATGACTGGGGTAATGGAGGTAGGTGTGTTGGAGACAGTGAAATTTGCTCAAACTAGGACAGGGTTCAGAGCTGTTGTATATAGGGTTGTTATGAGTCACAGGAAACTTGATGACACTTAACAACAACGTGGATGCTATGCTACTTCACTTTGTATTGAATGTTGTTGTTCTCAATCATTTATCTGTGAACTATTTTTCATTGTATGATAAATTGAATGCTTCTTATTTCTATTTACCTGTTTGAATATTGATTTTTTGCAAGCATATATACTGGTAGATTTATATTATCTATACATTTCATTTTACAATAGTTCAGAGAAAGCAAAAATATTTGTAAAGAAAGGGAAAGATAGGTGTGATAAGGTTTAAAATTCTCTCCTAGTTTCTGTGACTTTAGAACACACTATTATAGACACAATGAAGAAAAAAAGAACACTTTGGAATTTTTATTTTCTGTCCTCTTTTGTATTGAAAACCTATGGTGAAGCCCAGGCTGAGTTGACCTCACAATATTTTCCTTTAAGTTTTACAAGAGTTTGTTTTGTTTCTTATAGATGAAGCTGTCATTTTTTACTTTTATTTTTGTTGAGCAATTCATTGGAATGTATCATTTAATTACACATAAAAGTAGTAGAATAGCTGGGTCATATGGAATTTCTATGTTCAGCTTTTTGGGGAAACACAAGACTGCCTTTCAGAATGGTTGCACCATTTTATAATCCCACCAACAATGTATGAGAGTCCCTGTCTCGCCACATCCTCTCCAACATTTATTACTTGCTGCCCTGTTAAACTTTACCACTGTTGCTGGAGTGAGACAGTACCTCCTTGTGGTTTTGATTTGCATCTCTCCTATTGCCAGTGATTTGGAGCATTTCTTCATGTGTCTGTTTGCCATTCAAATATCCTCCTCTGTGAAAATGATTTCCATGTCTTTTGCCCATTTTGTAATTGGGTTCTCAGTCTTTTTCTTGTGGAGGCCCAGGAGTATTCTGTAAATTTTTGTTATAAATCTTTTGTCTGAGATGGTATTACCAAATGTTTTTTTCCCAGTCTGTAGTTTTCTTTTCACCCTCTTGAAAAAAAAGTGTTTGATGCACACATGGATTTAATCTTTAGAAGGTCCCATGCATCAGTTTTATCCTCTTTAGATTGTACATTTCTAGTTGTTTTTCACAGTCTATTTATACTTTTGACTAGCGCGTCTAAGCTTGATCCCAGTTTGTCTCTTTTTAAAAAAAAATATTTTATTAATTTTAATGGATGCTTACAGAGATTTTAGATTTCCATTTATTCATTGTTGCATTTTTCTCCCTGCCCACGCCTTCCCCCAAGTTTGCTCTTCTCTTTGAAAAGTAAAAGAAAAATTCCTTCATTGGTATACAATCACCTCCACCTTCAAGTACACTCCATTATGCAACCTTCATTCTGAACTCAAGTGATATATGAGAGGGTATTACAGTTACGACCAGTTTGTCTCTTATAAGCGTTACGGTTTGGGGCTTTACTCCCTGGTCTTTCAATATACCCTGAGAAAATTAGAACTGAGGTCCAAACTGAAGTTTGTACACCAATGTTCATAGCAGCGTTATTCACCATCGCAAGAACATGGAAACAGTCCAAATGTCCAACCACAAATGAATGGATTGAGATAATATGGTACATTCAACAGTGGAATACTATGCAACACACAAGAGCAATGATTTTGTACAGTATTACCTAACTTGGGAAGGACTAGAAACTCAATCCCACAAAGATAAATATTGTATAAAAATATTATCGTAGAATGAGTATAAGGATCCAAGAGGGGTGGGAGAAGATGGAAGCAGAGGGATGTGGATGTGGAGGAGGAAGGGTAATTAACTACTGGGTTGTAGAATTTGATGGGAAGGGCAGGGAAATTTAAAGAATTTGTTGTTGAAAACAATGTATTCAAATTTTGTAAACAAACTAGTAGAAAATTAAAAACAACAACAGATTGATGTAGGATATTATAATAATAAAAAAATAAAAGTAAAAGCAAATAATACTGCTCTGAAAGGGAAGATGCACAAACACCTTATAATGTAGATGCTTAAGTTTAGAAGCATTTATTGATTGGTAGTGCAGGTTGGAAATTTGGAAAATTCCAATTTGAAAACTGGAAATGCTTTTGGAATTTTGAATGTATAAAATACATTGTTTTCTGAAACCAAGTATTTATATGAAGCCTGTAGTTTCTTGATATGGGGAACTATTGTTATTGTAGATGATGTAATCACTGAGATTTTGGAAATGTATATGCTTTGGAGCCAATAATGGGATCCTACTTTTCACAATTCTAGAGAAAGGGACTTGAAATAACTGTAAGTTCAACATTAAAAGGGGAAAAACTACATTTTTAAATTATGTTGCTGGTGGTGTCATCAAATCTATTATGACTTTGATCAGCAGATCTGAACCTTGTCCTAAACCGTACATTTCTCTTTTTTATTAATTAATTTTAATGAAAGTTTACAGAGACTTTGGATTTCCATTCATTCATTGTTGAACTTTTTTCCCTGTCCAACCTCCTCCCAGTTTCTTCTTCTGTTTGAAAAGTAAAAGAAAAATTCTTTCAATTTTATAAAATCCCTCCCCCAAGTCCACTCCACTATGCAGCCTTCATTATGGACTCCTGTCATGACAATAATACCTAATCATACATCCTTTTAAACAGTTCTTTCCCTCATCTGTTTCAATGCAATATCCATAATTTCTTCTGTCTTTCTCAGTCTCCCTCCAACTCCGATGTCAGTCCAGTTTTAAAACAGTGGCACTATGCAGTATTTGCCCTTTTGAGGCTGAGATATTTCATTCAGCATAATGTCCTTCAGGGTCATGCATTTTGTCTAATATTTCATTAGTTCTTTGTTTTTCAATGCAGTGGAGAATTCCATTGTGTGAATATACCACAGCTTCTCTATCCATTCATTCATTGATGGGCACTTATGTTGTTTCTACCTCCTTGCTATTGTGAACAAAGCCATGATAAACATGGATGTGCATATATCTGCTTGGATGGCAGTTATGGTTTCTTTGGGGTATATTCCTGGTAGTAGAATTGCTGAGTCAAATGATTTGAGAAAGCGCCATATTGCCTTCCAGAGTGGGTGCACCATTTTACACTCCCACCAACAGTGAATAAGGGTTCCAGTTTCTCCACAACCTCGCCAGCATTTGTTGTTGGCTGTTCTGTTTAATTTGGCTATTCTTACTGGATGAGATGATATCTCATAGTTGTTTTGATTTGCATCTCTCTTAGAGCTAAGGAATTTTGAACATTTCTTCATGTGCTTATTGCCATCTGAATGTCTTGTTTGGTGAAGTGTTTTTTCATGTCCTGTGCCCATTTTTCAGTTGGGTTGTTTACCTTTATCTTGTTGTGGTGCCCAAGTATTTTATAAATTCTAGATATAAGTCCCTTATCTGACATGCCATGACCAAATACTTTTCCCCAGTCTGTGGCTTCCCTTTTTACTCTGTTGGAGAAGTTCTTGGATGTGCGCAGGGATTTGATTCTTAGAAGGTCTCATTCATCTATTTTATCCTTTCCTGGCTGTAGATTTTTCAGGATGCTCGGAAGACTGTTTATCTTGTGGATTAGGGTTTCTATGGTTCTTCTAAGCTTTCTTTAATAAAATTTCTATATTCCATACACAAAAACCAACTTAAAATGGATCGATCATTGACCTAAGACTAAACTGTATGTTTCTTAATTATCTCTGCAATCCTGAAACTCATTGTTGCTATCAATCTACTTTGTTGAGTCCCTTCCTTTTTGTGATCTTACCCTCCACTTTTCCCAGCATGATGTCTTTTTCCTGAAAACTGGTGCATCCTAATAAAATGTCCAAAGTATGTGAAACCACCCTCGCTTCTAAAGAACACTTTGACTACACTTCCTCCAAGACACATCTGTTTGGTTTGGGGAAGGAAGTCTATCACATATTCAAGACCTTCATAAATACAACAGTTTTTCATTGGTAATTCTTTTTCACTGTCTAAATTTCACATGCATAGAAAGCAAATGAAAATAAGATGGCCTGGATAAGTCCATCTTACTTACTCTTTGAACAGACATCTTTGCTCTTCAGCACTTTGGATAGTCCCTTGACAGCAGATTTTCCCAGCAAAACCCTTGGTTTCTTAGCTGTTGCAATCATCAACACTGATTGTGAATTCAAGGATTAAATATCTGACAACTTAAAACTTTTATCCATCTATCAGGTTCTTTCCAAATGAAGGCAAGTGAATGATTTTAATTTTCTGGATGTTGAAATGTAATTCATACTGAAGACTGTAGTCTTTGATTTTCTAAGAAAGTGCTTTAAGGCTTCTTCACTTTCTGTAAGGCTGTGTCATCTATGTAAGTAGATTGTTGATGAGCCTTCTTCTAATCCTGATGTCTCATTCTTCTTCGTATAGTCCAGCTACTCAAAAGATTGGCTCAGAATACAGATTGAATAGATATAAGGAAAGTATACAACATTGACACATATCTATTTGGTTTTAAAGTATGGAGTGTTTTTTATTCTGTTTTGACAACTGCTTTTTGATCTGTTTTCACATGAACACAAGTAAGTGTTCTGGGATACCCATTCTTCTCCATGTGAGCCATAATTTCTTATGATCCACACAGTCCAATCTCTTCTTATAGTCAATGCAACATCTTTCTGGTAATCTCTGCTTTCAGTAAAGATCAAGCTGATGTCAATACTCATCTGTGTCATACCACAGCCTCTTTTAAATCCAGTTAGAGTTTTTGGAAGTTCCTTGTTATATTGTTCAAGCTATTTTTTAAATAAGGCACAGCAAGAGTTTATTCATATGTGATAATAGTGATTTTGTTCAAAAACAAATCACTTTCTATTACAAATATGAATCTGAATCTCTCTCAGCCAGTTATCAGATAGTTTTATTGGAAAGTTTTCAGTGTATGCGTAGAACACATTAAGGTTTGCATCTCTTTGTTGAAACACCTCTATTGGTTTTCCGTAAACTTCTAGGGGCTTTTATTTTTTTGCTTTTTTTTTTTTAACCAGTGACTTCAGTACAGTTTGAATTTTTTTTTTCTTTCCTAGGAACTCTTGTTGCCTGTTGGTTGAGGAATTATTCCGCTAACGTAAACGTTGTGTCTCTGCCAGTTTGAATCTATCAGCAACTCTGCAGAAGAAAGATGGACTATCTTTGCTTGTGTGATTAATGGTCTCTGAAAAACCTGCTGTAGGGGCAGCTGAGAGTCAGTTCTTATATCCATAAAATGCCCTCTAAATAGTCAAACTTGCTTGTATAGCAAGTTCTTTATTGATCATTTTACTAAAAAAACAATGCTCAGTAATTTATGCTAGTTTAAATTATTTGTCAAGAATTTTTTTACATGAATCATTGGTGAACTTATTCACATTATATATATTTAATTTGGGAAAGGATCTTATTCAGATACTTAGAGTTTGCATCTTAGACAGCTCTGTATTTTTAATAGGTATAAGAAAGAGCCAAAAATTTATTTCAGTGAACCAATGTTAAAGTCCTTCCTATCTGTTGGAAAGTAGAATTCTATCTGATGGAAATATTGAAGATATGACTCAGATACAGTATAACTGTCTGAGAGAGATGAGAGTAGAATTAGAAGAAGATACTGGCAAATTTAATCACGAATCTGTAACTAGAATCATTTGGAAAGTTAGCTGAAGAAGTTGTTTACTAGGCTTACCAAGGTAGAAAGTTGTCTAGAAAATCTTTTCCTTAATCCTTTGCATCCAGTCTAAAATTTAAATAAATCATAAAACAATATTCTACCCTCACATATTTTTACTTATTACTCTACATTTCTATTTCCCTAGGCTGATTTTTTTTCCACTCAGGAGCATAGAATTTTCAAGATTGAGTCAATATAAATAAAAATAATTGTTTACAAAAGTAGAAAAATAGGAAAATTTTGCATATACTCATCTCTATATTTGCATAATTTAGACTGCTTGTTTTAAGGCTCATGACAATGACTTTCCTATGAGTATTGATATGATGCTCATATACAGGGAACAGATAAAAATGCAATCTTGATTCAAATAGCAGAGGACATGGAACAAGGGAGATCATTATTGAAGTTTAATAAATTTTGAATGAAAGCAGAAAATATCAGACTATCATATTTATTCAATCTGTATGCTTCCCATATAATCCTAGAAACTGCATTACATGAAGAATAATTTATCATTAAGATTGGAAAAAACTCATCAATAAACTATGAAATGCAGATAAGACATCTTTACTTACTGAAAATAAAAAATATTAGAAACATGTACTGATGAGGATCAAAGACTATCCTAGTTAATAGAATCCAAAAGCACATAAAAGTAAATAATTCATCACAACTAATTGGGATTCATAACAGGTATGCAAGGATGGTTCAACATAAGAAAAAAATCAGTGTAGTTCACCATATTATTGTTGTTGTATTTGTTGTGGTTATGTGTCATCTAGACAGTTATGACTCATAGAGACCTTATGTACAATAGCCCTGAAACTTGCTCTATCCTGTGCCAATTTTATTGTCTCTGACACACCTACCCACATTACCCCAGTCACTGAATCTCATCAAAGGTTTTCCTCTCTTGCGTTGTCCCTCCACTCTTCCAAACATGATGGCCCTCTCCAAGGACTGGTCCCTCCTTACAACATGCTCAGATGCTTCAGACGAAGCCTCAGAACCATTGCCTGAAAGGAGCAACCTAGTTTCACCCTATCCCAGACAAATCAATTTGTTTGTCTAGCAATCCATGGAATATTCAATCCTCTTCTCAAGCACCACAATTCAAAGGCATACATTTTCTTTTTATCATCCCTAGTCATTGTCTAGCACTCTGACAAATAGAAAGTAATTGTGAAGACAATGGCCTGTATCAAGCACACCTTAGTCTCCAGACTGACATCCTTGCTCTTCAGTACTCTGGAAAGGTCCCTGATAACAGACTTTCCAAACGCAATTTGCCCTTTGATTTCCTGGCTCCTGGTACCAAGAGGGTTAATTATGGAGCCACGCAAATGAAAGCTATTAAAAATTTCAATCTCTTCACTATCTAACATAATGCTGCCAATTGGCCCAGTGGTAAAAATCATGGTTTGCTTGATGTCGATCTTCAATCTATATTAACAAAGCAAATAAAAAGAACCATATGATCTTAGTAATTGATGTAGAAAAGACATTTGACAACATCAAACACCCCTTCTTCATAAAGATATTCAGCAAAATTGAAAGAATAGAAGGAAATTTCCTCAACATAGTCAAAAGTATATATGTAAAACCAGCGTCAAAGTCATTTTGAATGGAGAAAAACTAAAAACTATTTCCTTGTGAACAGAGACCAGACAAGGATGCCCACTGTCACCACTTCTATTCGACATTGTATCGGAAGTACTTGTTAGGGCAATATAATAAGAGAAGAAAATAAAAGGCATCCAGATCAGCAAAGATATTGTTAAACAATTGCTAAATGTAGATGATATGATAGTATACACAGAAAATGCCAAGGACTCAACAAAAAAAAAAATCTGTTAAAGCAAGTAGATCAATTTAGTAGAGTAACAGGATATAAGATCAATTTTTTAAAAATGTGGGATTTCTCTATATTAACAAAGAGAACTCAGAGAAGTAAACCAAGAAAGCAATACCATGTACATTAGCCAACCACAAATTTAGATACTTGGGAGTGAACCTAAGTAGAGGCACAAAACCCTGTACAAAGAAAATTATAGAACATTTTTTGTGACACAATAAAAGATGCAAAGATATGGCAAAATGTCCCCTGTTCATGGATAAGATGAGTAAATATTGTGAAAATTATAATCCTACCAAAAGCAATCGACATGTTCAATGCTATCCCAATACAGGCACCAAATTAATTTTTCAAGATCAAGAGGGAAATTATCAAGTTTTTTTGGAAAGGAAAGGGACCTTGAATAAACAAAGCATTTCTGAAAAACAAAAATGAAGTGAGAGGCACTCAAACATGGTACTGATACAATAATAGGCACATAGACCAATGGAACAGAATTGAGAACCAAGAAATGAATCCGTCTATCTATGGTCAACAGATAGTGAATGAGGAGATAAAACCTATTAAATGGAGAAATGGCAACCTCTTCAACAAATGGTACTGGCAAAACTGAATTGTTACGTATAGAAAGCTGAGACAGGACTCACGTCTCATATTACACACAAAAATCAACTCAAAGTGGACCTAGGAATAAAGCTTCAAACCAGAAAGTTCATCAGAGACAAACTGGGATCAAGCATAGATCGCCTAGTCTATAGGATAAAGAAATAGCCAAATACAGACGGTAATGTACAATATAAACTGGATAACACTGATGAATGGGAGCTTCTAAAGATCAAATCCCTGGGCACACCCACCAAAAACATTTTCCATAAACAAAACCAAACCTATTTTCCCACAGATTGAATAGAAAACCTACTGACTGGAAAGAGAAAAAAAAACAAAACCAAAAAACCAATCCCCACATTTGGCAGTACCATATCAATAGAGGACTTATAGCAAAAGTTTACAGAATCCTACAAGGCCTCCACAAGAAAAAGACTGATAACACAATTCAAAATGAGTAAAAGACATGGAAAGAATTTTTATTCACAGAAGAAGATATTCAGATGGCTAACAGACAAATGAAGAAATATTTGAAGTTGCTGGCAATAAGAAAGATGCAAATCTAAACCAAAATGAGATAGCATCTCAGTCTACAAGCAGTGGCAAAGTTTAACAGGACAGCAAGTAACAAATTTTGAGGAGGATGTGGCAAGATAGGAATTTTTATAGGAACTCTTGGTGGGACTGTAAAATGGTTCGACAACTCTGGAATATAGTATGGTGTTTCCCGAGAAAGTTTCACATAGAAATTTCCTATAACTCTGCTGTTCCAATGCTTGGAATATACACCAAGAAAAAGAGAACTGAGCCACAAATGGAGACTTGTCCATTAATGTTCCTAGCAGCATTATTCACCATTGTGAGAACGTGGAAATAACCCAAATGTTCAACCACAATTGAATGAACTGAGAAATTATGGTATATTCACATGTTGAAATACTATGCAGCATTTATATGCAATGATTTTATAAATGAATACCTAACTTTGGAGGGACTGGAGAGCATTATTCTAAGTGAAATAACTCAGTCCCATAAGGACAAATGCTGTATAAGACCAATATTGTAGAACAAATATGAGGATCCTAGGAGGGGAGGATGTGAGCAGAAAGGTGATGCTGGGTGGGGGTGAGGGCGTGGAAATTAAACATAGGGTTGTATAATTTGATGGATGGAGGGAGGGATGAGTAAAGGAAATGGGAAAGATCCAATGTGAAAGACCATGTATACAAACTTTGTAAGTAAACCAGTATAAGATAAAAATTTTATTATAAAAAAGTCTACAGCCTTCTATATGGATTTTACCCCAACATAAAGATAACAAATATCCTCACAACTGGATCAATAAACCACAACCTGAAAAATGGGGAAAATACTAAAGTTGGCACTGATTTTCTTTTACTTGAATCAATAATAATAAACTCAGGGGTCAAGAAATCAAATGGTATACTGTGTTTAACAAAATTGCTGCAAAAAGATATCACTTGAGGATTAAGGTGGACCTAACTAATTCCAAGGTATTTTCAATTGTCTAAGAAGTGTATTAAAGTTAGGCAATGAATAAGGAAAACTGAAGAATAATTTATGCCTTAGACTTTGAACTGTCAGAAGAATGAACAGACATGGACTGTCAGAAGAATGAACAAATCTGTCTTGGAATAGTTATAATTAGCATGTTCTCTAGAATTTTAGACAATGAGACTTTGTTTCATAAAATTTAGATACGTTATCAGGAGGCTTGGTTCTTGAAGAAAGACATCATGTTTAGTAAAGTACTGCATGAGCAAACAAATAGAAGATCTTAAGGAGATGGGTTGGCACAGTAGCTGCAATAATGAGCTTAAGCACATGACAACAGAACAGAACCAGGTAGTGTTTTATCATATTATATAAAAAATCCTCACAAATTAGAGTCAACTAAACAGAACCTAACAAAAAGAGATTCATCATTCTCAATGAACTTTTCCTTCACTTACTAGAGAAACTGTTTTAAAATATTTTTATTTTTAAATAATTTTCTTATGTTATACTATTTCTGGATTGAAAGTGATTTATTGTATTTTGTAAATGTTTAGAAGATATTCCTGCATAATGTCATTCCCATCCCACAGTTCTAGAGGAATAGGGTTGGAATCATATTAAAAAATGGCTGGAATAGTACATAAATAAGGATCTGTCAGAAGTTCAAGCAGGATTTAGAGGAGGCCATGCACCAATGATATCACTGCTGATATCAGATGGATCCTGGCTGTAAATAAGAAATAACAGAAGAATGTCTATCTGTGCTTTATTGACTATGCAAAGGCTTTGGATTGTGTGAATCATGACAAGTTGTGACTGACACTGAGAAGAATGGGAATCCCAGAGCACTTGTTTGTGGTCACATGGAACCTATACCTGGACCAGGAGGTTGTTGTGTGAATGGAGCAGGGGAGCACTGGATGGTTTGGAATTGGAAAGGGAGTGCGTCAGGCTTGTATTCTCTCTCCATACTTGGTCATTTTATATGCTGAGAAACTTATTCAAGAAACTGGACTTTAGGAACAGGAGTGTGGCATCAGAATTGAAGGGGGACTCATCAATAACCAGATGACACAACCTTGCTTGCTGGAAGTGAGAAAAGCTTGAAGCACTTACTGCAGAAGATCAAGGATTGCAGTCTTCAGTATGAATTGTGTTTCAATATCAAGAAAGCAAAGATTCTTACTACTGGACCTACAGGCAGTATCATGATGGACGGAGAGGAAATTGAAACTGACTGTCAACAGCTTCATCTTGCTTGGATCGACAATTAACCCCCTAGGTATGAGCAGTCAGGAAAAGAGATGCATTGCACTGGAAAAATCTGCAATTAGGGATGTTTCCAAATCATTGAGGAGTAGTGTTGTCAGTTTAAGGAAAAGGTGCATCTGATTCAGGTCTTTGCAATTACTAGCTATGCATCTGAGACCTGGATAATAAATAAGGAAGACAGACAAATAATTGACACTTTTGAGCTGTGGTTTTGGACAAGAGCACTGAACATGAATGGCCAAAAGAACAAACAGATAAGTCTTGGAGATGGTGCAGCTAGAGTGCTCTTTGGAGGGAAGAATGATGAGGTTTTGCCTGATATACTTTGGATATGTTTCTAGGAAGTGCTATTCCTTGAAGAAGGACATGATGTTTGGGAGGGTGAAGGGTCAGAGAGGGACATGATGTTTGGGAGGGTGGAGGGTCAGAGAGGTAGATTGATACAGTGACTGCTGCAATGGTCTCTTGTGTGTCAGGAAATGTGAGGATGGCACAGGATAGAAAAGGGTTCAGATATTTTGTTCATAGGGTCACTATGAGTCATGCTCAACTCAACAGCACCTAACAGCAACATATAAATTTATAGCCATCTCTATTCTCTGTCAAGTAAAGTCAAATTCATGTCCATAGTAACAAGCATCTGCACTGCAATCCCAAAAGCATGTAGTTTGAAGCCACCAGTTGTTCTACAAAAGAAGGATGGGCAATTTTCTTCCGTGTTATTAATTGCCTCTGAAAGCCAAATCTTACTAATTTGTTAAGGAGGGTAGTGATGTGTGGGTTCTGACTCTACGGTATACAACACAACACCACGACCCATGCATTTGCTCTTATAACACATACTAAGCTTATTTTAATAGATATAAACCATAACATGCATACTGAGTTATATTAAACCAAAGACAATTACACTGTGAGTAAGCTAATTTTCAGTGTAATGATTAAGTGAGGAAGGATATATATTAGAAAAATGTAGGCATTCTAGCCACTGAATACCTAATATCCACCACCAGATAAAATAAACCATCAAAATAAGCCTAGCCCCACCATCTGACCAAAACTACATGTAAGACACTAAACTATAACCAAATAGTTATGCTGCATCAATTCCTTGAATAATTGTTGTTATGTGCAATTAAGTGGTTTGCAACTCATAACAGGACTATGCACAACAGCCCTGAAACCTGCTCTATTCTATGTAAATGTTATTGTCTCTGACACACCTACGCTCAATACCCCAGTAGAGAGTCTTCCTTTCTGGCCCTGTCTCTTCACCATCCCAAGTATGATGTCCCTCTCCAAGGACTGGTCCCTCCTTGCAACATGCCCAAAATATGTCAGACTAAGCCTCAGAATCCTTGCCTCCAAGGAGCAGCCTGATTCACCCTTTCCCAGATGAACCAGTTTGTTCTCTTAGCACTCCATGGTGCATTCATCCCGCACCATAGCTATCATCCCTACTCATTGTCCAGCTCTCTGACACATAGTGAGTAATTGCAAAGACCATGGCCTGGATTAGGTACACCTTAGTCTCCAGACTAACATCGTTGCTTTTCCATGTTCTGGAGAGGTCCCTGACTGCAGACTTTCCCAATGCAGTTCTTTTGATTTCCGGGCTGCTGGTACCAAGAGTGTTGATTGTGGAGAGAAGCAAACTAATGAGAGATTACAATAATAAATTATTATCTCTTTTTATATCTTTGAATTAAGGGTTATTTTTCATGCAACAAAAAGCAAAGCAATTAATGAAGTGGAATTAAATACAGTCATTAAACTAGTCAGATAGAGAGCAAAGTCAGGCTAGTAGTCAGCCTGACTTTGAACTTATCATCTCTCCATTTTTGCTTTTCTTGAAAAAAGATAATATTGGTCTTAGATTATTTTTTACTTACCTTATTTTCTCGATTTTTATAATTTATTAACACGCTATTAACATAAAAATGAATAGTTTCTTTTTAAAAAACTATAAAAAGGTATTATAAAGATCTTTATAATGAAACAGATAGATCTTACTAATTTGTTAAGGAGGGTAGATTTTATGTCTTTGGAAGAAAGATCCTTGTTTTGCATTTAAATTAATAAAAATATGGATTTTTTTCATAATTAACTGTAATTAACTTTAGCCACTTTAAAAAATAATTTCTAATAAGCGTCTACTAAGGGAGTTCTACATTATTTTTCAATCTATATGGAGAACAGATTATCCATGAGCCTGGACTATATGTGGCATCAGAATTGGAAGAAGATTCATCAACATTCTGAGTTATGCAGCTGACACAGCCCTGCTTGTTAAAACTGAGGAGAACCTGTAGTGCTTACTGCAGAAGGTGAAGAACTGCAGCCTTCAATTTGGATTGAAGCTCAACATCAAGAAAACAAAAATTCTCACCACTGGGCCTGTTGGCAGCATCATAATCAATGAAGCATGAAGAAAATGAGATTGTTAGCCGCTTCAATTTGCTTGACTCCACAGTCAACACTCTTGGTATCAGCATACAGGAAATTAAAAACCCAATTTCATTGGGAAAGTCTGCTGTCAGAGAACTCTCCAAAGTAGTGAGGAGCAATGATTCCAGTCTGGAGACTAAGGTGCACCTGATCCAGGCCATGGTCTTTGTAATTGGTCTTGCTATGTGTCAGGAAGCTGGACAATGACTAGGGATGATAGAAAAAGAATTGATGCCTTTGAGCTGTTGTGCTAAAGAAAAGTATTGAATATAACATGAACAGCTAGGAGAAAAGACAGATTCATCCTAGAGAGGGTAAAACCAGGCTGCTCTTTAGAGGCAAGAACTTTGAAGCTTTGTCTGACATATTTTTTATATGTTACAAGGAAGGACCAGTCTTTGAAGAGGGACATCATGCTTGGGAGGGTGGGTGGACAGCGCAAGAGAGGAAGACCCTTAATAAGATGGATTGATTCAGTGACTGGGAAATGGGGGTTGGCATGTCAGAAACTATAAGATTGGCACAGAATAGAGTAAGGTATATGCTGTTGTATATAGCATCACTATGAGTCACAAGAGACACGATGACACATAACAACAACATGGGAGCTCTAGTGGCTTAGTGGCAAGAAGCTGAGCTGCACCCCCAAGGGTTTGCTGTTCATGACCACCCCCTACTCCGTGGGAGAAAGACGGACAATCTCCTCCCATGCAGTTAACTGCCCCTAAAAACCCACCAGTGGGTCAGTTATGGTTTGTTTCTGATTAAATGGTGCACAACAACAAGTTCATTGTAGTCTGTTGCAGATAAACTAGCAAAAAAGGTGTACAAAATTCCCTAACAGTGTCTCTAAAGAAGGATAAACAAATTTTTCAGTTATTATGAGGCATTACGATAAGTTTCATACATAATATTATATAAGAAAAATTTATTAATCTTCGGAAAAGCTAGAGATGAGTCAGAAAATGCTTTCTAGGGGAAGTCATGGTTATATTGACACCTAATTAAATAAAGAGTTCACTCACTAAAGCACTGAAGATAGAACAGTAGATAGTGTGTTTAGGGTAAAAGAGATAATGATTTGGTCAAAGGATTCAATGCCAATTCACTGAGACAAGAGTGGCTACAATAATTGTTAAGAACTGTACATACCTTAATATGATCAGTGGTGTTAATAATTTTGAATTTTATCCTGAGGGCTTTGAGGAACTATTGAATGCTTTTAAGCAACAAACAAATGCCATCAGATCAGACTGCAATATGGAAAATGTATTTGAAAATTGTAAGTCTAGAATATGGCAATTCACTTAGACCATCGTTCCAGAAATTCAGGTAAGAGAAGACAGAGGCTGGAGCTGAAAACGCCCCTCCAAGGTGAGAAGAGAGCAATTGTTCATCTCAGCCCTGAATCTCACCTTGGAATAAAGGAGCAAGATAAAATAGATTGAGAGTTGATAATCTAATTTCAGAAAGGACAGAATCTGGGTGTATATTTGAGAGTGCCAAAGCCTATACAGAAAGTGATATCCATGTGGAATTCTAGATTGAATGCCATATGTGTTATAAAAGAAGACAGGTGCTTATAGCTAGAAACAAATTTTAACCACAAAAAATCTCTTTCAATGAGAAATCTTTGCCACTTCTAGAAAAATAAAATGAGTGTGAGTGTGTGTGTGTGTGTGTGTGTGTGTGTGTGTGTCTGTTTGTGTGAAATGAATATTCATGCCTCGTGAATTACTTTAACATTTTCACGGTCTGACCTTGAATGAGTAGGTCAAAAAACCACTCATTAAAAAAATGATAACCCTTTCCGTATGAGCCTACTTGGTATTACAAATTGGAATTTGTTCAGCCCCTTTTGAGAATAATTTCTTAAATTAGGACAGTGTTCTAGGTGTTAACAATGCTGGTGTGCTTTGAATGAAATCAACACCTATCAACATAGTAGTTTATTTTTAAGCATCACTTATGTGTAACTGTATGCATGTGTATGTGATGTACATGCATTATATAATTACAGTGAAGATACATATGCATATTTATAAATGCAAATATACAAGGAAGGAGTAAACTGAGCTACTCAAGAACAGAATCTGCTTCTAAAGAATTCCATATAAATTCATCTAGGAATGAAATGATTCTTTGCCAACAGAGTGGTTGATATGATAGGACAACAACTGATTTCTTCTGCTGTTACCAGAACAAATTAACATTACTGTGGGGAGAAAATAGTAAAAGAGGTTTGCAGCAATTTCTACAATAAAGTACTATAGTTCCGGACCGTAGCTTTAGCTGTTGAGCCAAAAATGCTTTAATTTAAATCATTTATACTAATTACTGAAATTGCAGGGGAATCATTAAGAGTAAGTATTTTTAGAAATCCAAGAGGGGGATTTGGTAATACATATTTGTATTCTTTATCTATTCTTTATTTAGTAATCCATTTTTGTATTCTTTATTTAGAATCCATATTTGTATTCTTTATCTCATTGTAAGTATTGTAATAATCATAAATTAGGTTTTGGAAAGTCAAGTTAGAATGATCACAGAAAAGTGATCTGTGTGCTGTCAAGAGGTAGTGGTATATATTCATCATAACTACACAGTGAAAACTCAACATTTTCTAAATGATTCATTACTTTTTAGTCTTTAAGCTGCAAACAACCTGAAAAAAAAAAAAGAAAAAAAATTTCAAAACGGAACTACTAACTATATGCCAGACACAGTAGACATTGTTTTATTCAATAACTGTAATACTATGAATTGGCTATAATTATCATAATTTTCAAGTAAGCAATCTGAAACTTAAGAAGTTGTTTCACACAGGGTTCAGTAAATTCTGCTAGTGGTCTTCGAAGTGCCATCCACCCAGTTAGATCTCACATTCTTGTTGAATTATCAGTCTCCTTCACTGTTCATCTCCTCAGTCTCACTAAATAACCAAGGATATTATTTTTCTAGATATAAGGCCATAGTCACATAACTAGAATCCAAATTTTGAGATTTTGAGTTAATAGGTTTATTTTCTAATTGGAGAGAAATTTTGGAGATTTTGAGTTAATAAGTTGATTTTTCTAATTGGAGAGAAAATTGACATTTTATAGTCTATAATCCATATAGTACAGAAGGGAAAAAATGAAACAGAGAAGTAAATGATTCAGTAACAGTTTTCCATTGTTAGTAGCAGACTTAGGGTTAAACTCTGAATCTCTTAACACTAACAAAAACCATTTTCATCCTACAAATCATAATAAAATGATACTTATTGGCCATTAGCTCTGGTGGTCTCATGGTTAAGAAGCTGTACTGCAGTCCCAAAGGCACCCTGTTTGAATCCACCAGCTGCTTAGTTGGAGAAGGTTGGGTAATCTCCTCCTGTGCTATTTGCAACCTCTGAAAACCCTCTGGAGGGTCAATTATGACTCTATTCTAAACTGATGGTACATTACAACAATGACCATGGGTTTAAATAAATTTAGTTCAGATAATATATGTATGTTGTTGTGTGCTGTCATGTCACTTGCAACTCATAGCGACCGTATGTAGAGCAGCTCTGAACCCTGCTCTATCCTGAGCCAAACTTATTTATTGTCTCTGACATACCTACCCCCATTACCTAGTCACTGAGTCAATCCATCTCACAAGGGCCTTCCTCTCTTGCAGTGTCCCTTAACCCTCCCAAGCATGATAATCCTCTCCAAAGACTGGTCCCTCCTTGCAACATGCTCAAATTAAGTCACCTGGAGCTTTAGAATCCTTGCCTCCAAGGAGCAGCCTGGTTTCACCCTCTCCAAGTTGAACCTGATTATATTAATTGATCAGAACATAAGTTGACTAGAGAAAAAAAGAATGTAAGTTAACTAGATATGGCAATAGAATGCCACACTGATGAACATCTTTCCTGCTTTTAATCAAACAGTATATTCTTTCTCTTTTAGAATGATTGCAACTTGGTTTATGTAGAGGTTATAGATAAGTATAATTAACTTTTCTGGAATTCTTATTCTTCTCAATGTTATTTATACCTTGTAATGATCTACACAGCTGAATATGTATGGCGCTGAAGACCAGTTTGAAAGTCATCTACAGGAGCTGGTTCTACAGAAGCTGTTGGCTGGGTTTTAGGCCTCAGAACTGACAGTTCTTTGATTTGTATTTCAGATAGTTTTTAATTAGAAGTAGAAATTACTTTGTTCTGATTCATACTATCTTTTGCATTCATCTCCAGAATTTCTGTGAATTAACATAATAAAGTAAGTGTATTTAGACAGTAAATGTGCATTAACCAAACCATTCTGGTTTTCTCAAGACCTTCTCATTGTCAGCATGGAAAATTCATGTCTGGATAAACTTCATATCAGGCAAACCAGAATTAGGATCAACTTTCAAATATATATTCTATATCATTGCTTTACCTTGTCTTTCAAAGAAATCTAAGTCTTACGTGGAGTAGGAAATTTCACTATATGTAGTTGCAAAATTGTTATCTTTATTCCACAATTGCCTCTAGTATTTTGAGTACATCCCTTATACTTCTTTTTTCAATGTATTTATCTCTCTTTACTAAAACATTTTCGGGGGGAGAAATAAGTGACCATTACAATTACTAATGTTTAATGTTTTTATTAAAATTGTAGTGTGTACTACATCCTTAAGGAAATGAAGCTGCTTTCTCATAATAATCATTTTAATACCTACTGCCCTTAGCATTCTATCCAGCTACCTTTCTTTTGTTAGCCTCTGTGGTTAAGTTTCTACCTCAAACATTTTCTCTGAGCTCCATAACCTTTCTTTATGTTTCTTTGTGAAGCATAGCTTTCATGATGATTTGCAAGGAGACTCTCTTTATAAGCAGTAGGTTATTTACTCTAAGAAGAAAGAAGTGGTTACTGAAGACATATGGTAGTGCAATTCTACTCTTTCGATGTTTTCAGAATCTACCACTTTCTCTCTGTTACCATTGTGTCCCTTAGTTGAGTACAACTCATAGCAACTATATGAACAACAGATCTGAACCTTATTCTATCTTGTGACATCTTTGAGATACTTAAGCCCATTGCTGCAGTTACTGTGTCAATCCACCTGGTTTAGGTATTTCTCTCTTTTGTCGTCCCTTCACTTTCACCAAGCATGATGTCCTCTCCAATAAATGCCCTCTCCTAGCAACAGTTTGGAAGCACGAGTAGCATCCAATTCCTAAAGGATGCTTTATCATTCTTGCCTTCAAGGAGCACTTTGCACCTTCTCCAAAACAGTTGTTTGTTCCTCTTGCAGTCCATGTGATATTCAGTACCCTTTACCCATAACGCAATCCATAGGCATCAGTTCTTCTTTGGCCATTCTTTGTCTCTTTCTTTCATTTCTTGTCACTGTCCAGCTCTCTCACCAATAGCAAGCAATTGCGAAGACTATGGTCTGGAACAGACACACTTAGTCTCCAGGCTAAAATCTTTGTTTTTCAATATTCTGGAGAGGTGTCTGACAGTCTACCAACGCAATATGTCTCTTGATTTCCTGACTGCTTGTACCAAAAGTGTTGACTGTGGAGCCAAACAAATGAAAGATGTTAACAATCTCAATGTCTTCACTATCTATCATAATGCTTCCAATCATCCCAGTGGTGAGAATTTTTGCTTTCTTGATATTGAGTTTCAATCAATATTGAAGGCTTCAGTCCTTGAACTTCTGCAGCAAGCACTTCAGGTCCTCCTCAGTTTCAGCAAACAGGGTTGTGTCATATGCATAACACAGGTTGTATCTTCCTCCATTCCTCTTCACACAGCCAGGCGTCCTGGATGTTTTGTTCTGCCTATAAACTGAAAATGTAAGGTGATAGAATACATCCCTGGCAGACACCATTCCCAGTTTTGAACCATGCAGTGTCTCCTTGCTCTGTTCTGATAACTGCCTCTTGGGTCAAGTATAGGTTTCACATAAGCATAATCAAATGTTCTGGGATTCCCATTCTTCTCAGAGTCAGCCACAGTTTATTGTGATCTACACAGTCACATGTCTTTGCATAGTTAATGAAACAGAGATAGATAGACATTCCTCTGGCACTGTCTGCTTTCAGCCAAGATCCATTTAACATTAACTATAATATCCCTAGTACCATGGCCTCTTCTAAACCCAGCCTACACATGTGGTCTGTTGATGTGCTGTTCGAATCATTTGGGGGTAATTTTCAGCAGAATCTTGCTTGAATGTGATACTAATGATATTATTTGATAATTTCCAGACTCTGTTGGGTCACCTTTCTTTGGATACTTACATCTTGTTAAAATCAATGGTTGAGAATTTGTGATAATCCTCAGTTGACTAGGAAAGCTTATATTTTTCAGTTTACATTGTTCAAAGAAATACTGTAGATTATAGCCTTATGAAAGTATGTTAGGATTTTTTTATGGCCTAGTATGCATCAAATAGCTGGACAATGAATAAGGATTATAGAAGAAAAATTGATACCTTTAAATTATGATGTTGGAGAAGAGTATTCAACCTACCACAGACTGCAAGGGAACAACCATGTCCAGAAGAGGATAAAACCAGGTTGTTCCTTGGAGGCAAGAATTTTAAAGCTCCATCTCACATATTTTGGGCATGTGGCCAGGAAGGACCAGTCCTTGGAGAAAAACAACATGCTTGGAAAGGTGGAGGGATATGAGATGGATTGACTCAGTAACTGGAGTTATGGGGGACAAGTGTGTCAGTTGGTGAGATTGGCTCAGGATAGAACAGGTTTAGAGCTCTTACGCAAGTTGATGACACATAACAACACAACAAACAACAACAGTGGGTAAAAAGTTAAACTGCCAACTGAAAAGCATTTGGTTTAAATCCCCAGTTCAATGATTGTATGCAAACCAATAAAATTTATTTCTTAGTAAAAAAAAAAAATCCCCAGTTATTCTGAGAGAAAGGTGACAGTCTCTTCACATGTGATTTAGAGCCTCTAAAAACCCACTAGAGGGTCAGCTATGAGTCAGTTCTGATTCAATGACAATTAGAGGAGAAAATATTATGTATAGAGAGCTCTGGTCCCATAGGATGAAAAATGTTGCATTAGTAACTCAAAGACTGTACCACGCTGGAAATTCAGCAGAACCATGAAATTTCCGTCTATGCAATTTATAGCCCTGAAAATGTGCTGGAGAATAAGTGTTGAATCAGTGTGTTGTCTATCATGAAACATATTCCTCTACTCCTTGAATTGGACTGAAATTAAAGGGGTTGTGATTCTTGTTTCTTTAATTTTATTTTTTTTTAGAATTGCCATTAGTCAATTGAATTTAGACCATAGAGATTTTTGTGAGAAGCAGTTCATGGACATGAGCTAAGTATCACACATTAAACAGGATAAATTAATACCTAATGATCATTAAATTCAAGTGAAAATAAATAAGGAACAAAATAGGAATGACAGAAATTACTCTCAGTAAAATTACTGGAATGTTAGTTTAATTATAATTTTTATTTTGCCAGTTACATTTAACAATTCATTTCAAAACAAACAGAATTAATTAGCATTTTTAATCAAATACAAATTGTTCTTTTATTTCTGGTTCCAAAATATGTCATGTTAACTGATGAGCTCATACTTTGAACTGATCTAGATAGACGAGTCTAAGAGAAAGTCATTCCAAATAAATTTTTTTCTGAAAAAAAATAGCTGACTCCCTCTGTGTAATCAGAGTTATGCTCTCCAGGAAGCCCCCACCCCACTCTACTTCACCAAAGTCTTGTATTTTTAATGTTTTTTGTTGAGTCTATATTTTAGCCTGAAGGGTTCATATCAAGAATAAGCCATCAAGTTGTAGGGAGATGAAGAATGAAGGTCACAACCTTTCTATTTCATCTTTCTATTACTCCCAGCCTAAAACTGGCTCCTGGGGTAATGCCTATTTCTGTAAGAAATTCTTTTCATTGATCTTTTCTTTGTGGCCCTTATAATGGGCTGCATTCAAGAGCATGTAAGCATCTAATGTGCATGCACGGAAACTTCTTCAAGGGAGAAGAACCTGATTTTCTAAGGCCTGTGGGTTTCCACTTGACACCAGGAATTCTGAAGTGCCTCCCTCAAAAGAAATCATTCTCTCCCCCAGTGTCCTGATTAAAAAGGACAATTCACAACTTATTTTAAGAAACCTCAGATTCTAGTTACCAGGCCATATTTCTTTCTTCTCTTTACAGGTGGTTTATAGAGTATGAGTTTGGAGTGTTTTATCATGCCTTCACTTGTTGTTAAGCAAATTATTAAATAATAGCATGGTAATAATAGTATATTAGATACATGGATATTCTGCATTTCTAAAATGCAATAAGATATTTAAAATAGAAGTAAAACTTAGTTCTTAGTATTTCTTTTTTACCAAATATTAATTGATAGTGTGGTACGTGTGTGTGTGTGTGTGTGTGTGTGCATACATTTCAAAAGATACAAGAAGATACACTATTTTTTTATTTCTTTAATAATTCCATGTAACACTGCACACTATTAATTAAAACTCTGCCAGTGTCTATATGATCTTCAAGGTGTACATATGTTTGTGCTTAAACTTCTGCAAGACAAACACATCTACTTTTCCCTGAATGCCACATCCCAATTATGCATATAAAAACTGAGCTATCGCACAGGTGTGCTATTTGATAAATGAACTGTTAGCTTGCCTTTTATAATTACATTTTCACCTCATTTTGTCTTCTGCCATTTTTCTTTGCACCTTTGATTTCTCTGTAGAATTGTACAAAATCTTCCATGATTTGAAATTATTTTATCTATTGTCAAAGGGATTTTTCAACCTCTCTCAAGTGTGGTTTTGTGAGCAAGCAAAATATTTGTTCTACATTTTGTAACTACATTCTATGAAACATTTGTAATAGATTTAACACAATAATAAATTTCTAAATTAACTTGTTTCATGAATTAAAATGAAGTGAAGAAGGAATTGCTGAACAAGGTTTATTGCATATTATATCATAATCAGAAGTATATTATCTGAGTTTATATAGTATACAAAGAAAATTATAAGGTATACATATTCAAGAAGATAGGCAAAAACATGTCAAATGTTTTTTTAATAGAATATGACCATTGCTTTATTTCACATTAACTCATTTGATTTTTATGATTTTTTTTACAGTAAAAAAAGCTGATATTTTTATCTCCTTTTAACCTGTAGGGACTGCAAGTCACTGATATAATGTCATTTGCTTAAGATTTCTGCAGTTAGAGAGGAGAAAAACCAAGAAAATAAAAGAAAATATTTAATAACACTAAACACCCATTTCTTAGATTCATCTGTTTCATATATAAAATCCAGGAGCAAAATATTGTTCTGATTGTTGTTATTATGTGCCACCGAGTCACCTGCAATTCCCCAGAGTCATCTAGGCATAAATTTCCCAAGAATGGCTGTTTTGGAGATTTTGTTTTATTTAGTTATATGATATATATGCACATAGAGTGTGTGTGTGTGTGTGTGTGTGTGTGTGTGTGTGTGTGTGTGTGTGTGTGTGTGTATTAGGTGCCATAGAGTCAATTATGATTCTTAGCAAGCCTTTAAACAACAGATCTGAGGCTTCCTCCTTTTCTGCACCACCTTCAAGATTTCTCATATGTTTGTGACCATTTTTATAGTCATTTTCTCAATCTATCTGGTTGCGGGAAATGCTAGATTTTCAAAACATCAGTTCAGACTATGCCTTGGTGTACCTATTAAGGGAGAGGATAATACTATAAATTGTTTTGTTGTTGTTATGTACCATTAGTCTGGCTCTGAATCATAGTGGTTCTGTGCACTACACCTCTGAATCTTGCTCTGTCCTAAGTCAATCTCACTGACTCCAATACTCCATTACCCCAGTTACTGTGCCAATACATCTCATCTGGGGTCATCTTCTCCTACACTTTCCCTCTACCGTTCCAAGTGTGATGTCTTACAAGGACTGGTTCCATTTGGAAACATTTCCAAAGTATATAAGGCTTCAAAATCCTTGCAACCAAGGAACAACTTGTTTTCACCCTCTTCATGACTGACCAGTTTGTTCCCTTGATGGTCCATGCAATGTTCAATACTCCTATCCAGCACCACAATTCAAAGGCATAGATGATTCTTCTGTCATCCTTACATTGTGCAGCTCTCTTATGTGTAGCAAGTAACTGCAAACATCATGGATGGATCCAGTGCCCCTTTGTCTCTAGACAGACATTGTTACTCTTCAGCACTCTGGAGAGGTCCCTGACGCTATATTTTCCTAATGCAATTTGTCTTTCAATTTCCTGGCTAGACGTGCCAACAGCATTGATTGTGGAACCAAGCAAGCTGAAATTGTTAACAATCTCAATTTCTTCTTCATTTATCATGGTCCAGCGGTAACAAATTTTGTTTTCTTGATGTTGAGCTTCAATCTGTATCTAAGACTACAGTTCTTGACCTTCTGCAGCAAACTCTTTAGGTCCTCCTCAGTTTTGGCATATAAGGTTGTGTGATCTGCATATTGATATATCTTCCTCCAATCCTGATGCCACACTCCTTCTTATAAAGTCCAGTATCCCAAGTGATCTGCTCTGCATATAAAAATGTATGGACACAGGACACATTCTTGATGCATTTGAACCATGCTCTGTTCTGACTATTCCTTCCTAGTCCAAGAATAGGTTTTGCATGAGCACAATCACGTGTTCTGGGATTCCCATTCTCTTCAAGGTTAGTCACAATATGTTGTGATCTACACAGTCAAATACATTTGCATCGTTAATGAAACACAGGCAGACATTCCTTTGGTACTCTCTGCTTTCAGCCAAGATCCACCTGGCATTGGCTATGATGTCTATTAATTTATACAGCTTATATCCTACTCTGTTCTTCCTTTTCTTCTTACCTTCCCTTATTCAATTCTTATTTCTACCAGGCAATCTCTTTACTTGTTTACATAAACTTATGGCCTAATGTTTAACATGTCAGAGAGCTAATTGAAAGAGCAGAGGATCTGCAATCACACTCCAGGAAAGATTAATAATTTCCTCCTGTAAGTCTTGGAAACTAAATAGAGTTTTTCTGTGAATCTAAATGACTTGACAGAAGTTATTTGTTGTTTTTTATTTGATATGAGAATTCAGTATTTGTTGTATTGTTGCTGTTATGTGCCATCGAGTTCCTTGTGACTCATAGCGACGACCCTGTGTACAACAGCCCAAATCTGCTTTGTCCTATGCAAATCACACTGTCTCTGACATACCCATCCTGATTATCCCAGTCACTGAATCAATTCACCTCAAAGAGGGCCTTCCCTTCCTGCACTGTCCCTCCACCCTCCCAAGCATGTTATCCCTCTCCAAGGACTGGTCGCTCCTTACAACTTGTCCAAAGTATGTTAGAT
>NW_006399763.1:29921096-29929287 GCF_000299155.1 Elephantulus edwardii | reverse complement strand
GTGAGCACATCCAGGGCAGCGTCTGTTAGCTGAAATATATTGCTTGGTATACCATGTATTCCTGGGGCTTTATTTTTGCTATTTCCTTTAAAGCAGCCTGAACTTCTTCCTTCACCACCATAGGCTCTTGCTCATATGTAGTTTCATTGAATTCTTCTGTGTCTGTCAATTCCTATTGATACAGTGACTCAGTATATTCTTTCCATCTTTTTTTAATTCAGTATTTAGGTAGATAAAAAAATATCCTTGGTTTCAAGAAACATCTAGATTGGATGGCAAATAATTAAATCAACTTTGTCATAGAGAGTGCAAAGAAACAAAAAGTGGAAGGTTCATTTAGAAGAACTATGTAAAGTTAATGTGTGTGAGTGTGCCTGCAAAGGGTAACTTTTTATACCTCTTTTCTTAGATGAGATTGAATTACATATTTAAAATTAATTCCACCTATTGACTTCACATTATCTCACTCCATTTCATTTATTTTAATTCACTTTAATGGCAGGTAACTGGATGAGATCAAATTTAGATTCTTTAAGGGGTAAAAGTTGCCCAAAGTATGTGAGGCGAAGCCTTATCATTCTTACCTCAAAGAGCACTCCAGCCACACCCTCTCCCAGACATATCTGTTAGTTCTCTTGGCCATCCACAGCTCAAAGGTGTCAATTTTTTTTTCTGTCATCCCTATTTATTGTCCAGCTCTCTTAAGTATAGCAAGTAATCAGAAAGACTATGGCCTGAATCAGACTATTCCCTGGAGAAGGACATGCTGCTGGGAAGGTTGGAGGAGACCTTCAAGAGAAAGACCCTCAACCAGGTGGATTTATGTGGTCACAGCTGCAATGGGCTTTTGTGTATCAGGAAGTGTGAAGATGGCACAGATTGGAACAGAGTTCAGATTTTTCATTCATAGGGTCATTATGAGTCTTACTTCACTTTGTCTCATCTAACAACAACAACAACAAGTGAAAAAAGTTGTCTGTAGCATGTTTCTCTTTCCATTTAAGTTAAGCTTGAAAAATACAGATAAGATTTTTCTTTTCTCTTCCCTGCAATGAATATAACACCAACAAGTTATTCCTGTAGGAGTCACACTGTCATTAACATTAAACATTTGAGTCCTTGGAAAACTCAAGACTCCTATTCACTAGGAACCACATCAAATACATTTTCATCTTGTCTATAATGATACTACTTACTGTGTTCCAAAGCCCTTCCAAGTAGTTAGTTTGTGGACTGCCTTCATACCATAACTTCGAAGACACATCTTTGACTCAATATGCGTTTAAGGGTAAATATGGATTAGAGACGTAATGCACTTTCAATTAAAAAGGGGGCAGATGAGAAACTTTTGCTTATTGTAACCATTACTTCTTGCAACAAATTTGCCCAGTGTTTTGTGTCTCATAATGTGCCGGGACTGGTTTTACAAATAAATTTGCAGGAGTGTTTAATGAGCTAGGGATTAAAATGTATGACCACTCTCTAAAATATTGCCATTCAGGGTATTAGTAAAAATTTTATATTGTTTACAAAAACTTTTAAAATACAAAAATCACCACACTAAATTCATGGGAGATTTATAATAGCAAACCAAGCTGAAATGTATATATTTAAGACTGACTTACTTGAAGCTATTACTAATTTTTAATGATTATGTTTTTAAATCATAGAATTTCTTTTGAGAACACAGGAAGAGTTCAAGGGAGTTAAGAGGACTGAACGATATACTTGAATTGTCTGCTTTCAATAATTATGTTTGTAAACCAAAGAATTCCCATTTCCCACAATATATAGTTTATATAATTTGAACACCCCAAATAAAAATTGACAAAAGCTGATATCAACTATGTAAAACATATTTACAATATATATAATGGGAAAATTTTAAAGAAATAGATCTTACTTGTTGATATTTGAATATAAAATAAAAACTAATTTATAAACCAAAATAGATTAATAGAAACTCTCCTTGCAGTTTGATCCTCACAATTTTATGTAAATGAAAATGTGTTACTTTTCATTTAAGGATATAAAAAGAGTTAAAAGTATTTCAGCATTTCACTATTCCTATCTCTTTAATCACAAGAGATTGAAACAATACAACTAAATTTAGCTATATCTTTTTCAAATTTAGCTAAGGGAATGAAGATGTCCCAGAATTTAATTTAGATACATATTTGATTTTAAGAATAGCCTTAAAAATTTTATTTTATTTAAAAATACTTTCCAATAATTTAAAATCCTTTTTTAAAAGATTATAATTTAGTAAAGAAATTAAGTTCTAGAGGCAATAAAAAACTTGTTCAAAGTTATACCGATGCTGAATGGCATAGATAAGATTTAAACCTTTAACTATGGTAGCCTAGTGATGAGTTGTGTTGACCACTCAAAGGTACATGGTTCTAAAATAAGCTGCTCCAAGGGAGAAAGGCAACATTTTCTTCTGTGATTGATTCTGCTTCAGAAAACCCATTAGAATTAGCTGTATGTCGGTTCTAATTTCACAGTATGCACAACCAACAACTATGTTTCTAAGGTGAATGATATGTCTTCACTTTCTTCTACCTCTGGTCCTTCTATAACTGACCAGACATTAAAAGGAAAAAGGAGATTCTTCATACACAATGTTGGTAACAATATATGCATTCCCCATTGCTGTGGGCATGTACAACCAATTATGCCATGGACACCCTGCACTAATCAGGTCAGTGAAAACAATGCCTTTTGAATATGGAAGACTGTTTTATACCATATACCGATCTTGTGACAGGCATGAAGAAATTGTTTTTAAATTTATTTTACATTCTTATTCAAAAGTGTTTTCAAATCAAACATCCTTCAGCCGTCCTTTAACTATTTTGCTGGGGCTTAGGAAAAATGCAAAGCAATACACTTTCAGGTGTACACTGTACAGTATAATTTGCATACAAATGCATTTTTACCGAGAAAGATCAGGGCAGGGCTTTAAATATGTTTCTACATTGAACTTTTAGGCATCTTGTAAAGTTGAATATAACATAAAATTTGGAATTCTCCCTAGTCCTATACACTGCATGGGGAATGACTGTATAATTTTCAGGAGATGGGTACAAATTTCATTTCATCTGCAGCAGAAAGAATCATATCCTTTAAACATTAATGAATCAGAACATTTAATACCATTTTGTGCTCATGCTTAATCAAGGACTTCCAAATTTAGATATTAATTCCTGATATATATTTATAGTTGGAGATATTGATGGAATGAGGGATTGAGAATGAGTGTACATTCTCAATGTCTATTAGACATACGTACAAAACATTAGTTGCAGAATTTTAGTATCTCTGCAAAATTTAATGTATTAATACAAACAAATAATTTGAGAATTAAGAAAATATTATCTAGGTATTAAAAAAAACCTGAAACACATATGGTGCACTTCCTACAGAATTAGAAAGGACATATTACCAAGGGAAAAAACCCAACAGCTAAAAAAGGTAATTTCAGAGTCAAGAAAGCTTGTAAGAAAAATGAATGTAATTAAGTCAGTGTTTATGAATTCACATTTCTTAACTAAAGACAAACCCAAACTCAGTGCTGTGGAGTGGATTCTGACTCAAAGGTAATTATAGAACAAAACAAAACTGTGTTTTACATATCTTAAGATTGCTTTACATCTATACAAATACACTAATTGCAGTCAAGGTGAAAAGACTAGATAAAGGTTAGAAAGAAAATGGGGGAAAGGGACTTTGGGAGAGACATAGTGAAAATAAACCACTTATGTTCATGTATATCACTAAGATTTTATTCATTCAGGTAATCTTCCTAGAGCAATTAATTTATGACAGGCCCTGAGTGTTCTAGGCACCAGAAATGCAAAAATAAACAAATATAGCCATTTTCCCTATCTTTATAATTTCTATGAAGACTAATGTTCTGGAATGGTTGAAGGGTTGACAGAAATAATTGTGTGGGATTTAGTTAGCTCTGTAATTGATAAATTGATGCAATAATTTTTAAATTAATGGCTAAAATTTTAACTATGAAAGGGGCAAGTAATCATCTCAGTTTAAAAATCTATTCTAGTTGAAGTGTGTTATTTGCAAATACTGTACTGAAGAATTCACCAATTTGCTAAATGTTTGAAATTCTAAAAGTATTACTTTGGTATTTTTGAAGTAATTTGTGTGCACATGCAAAACAATTAAATATCTAGGTTGTCTGGAAAACACATTCCCAACTGAGTTAATAAACTGATGTTCCTTTTCAACTCTGACACTGCAATTAAATGTCCTTTTTGGATTCTTAGAACCACTTTTTTCATATACATTGTTTTGTATGTAATGATTTCTATGTGTTAATGACCTCCAAGCATAGTGCTGATATTTGACTAGAGTTCACAGAAGCACAGGGAAAGTGTAATGTGCTTTATAGAAAAAGGACCCATACTACTTAAGTTTCACTTAGGCACCAAATATTATCTCGTGGACTGCCAAATATTGAGTATCTCATGGACTGACAAACAGATATGTCTTGGGAAAAGGTTGCTCCTTTGAGACAAGATAACAAAGCTTTGTCTCATACTTTGGACATTTTGCTAGGAGAGGCTATTCCTTGGAGAGGGACATCAGACTCTGAAAGAGGAAGGGTCAGTAAAAGAAAAAATAAAAGACCCTCAACCAGATAGATTAACACAGTGACTTCAGCAATAGCTTTAAGTGTTTCAGAGATGATGAGAAAAGCACAGAATAGGGCAGGACTCATATCTGTTGTACATAGGGTCGCTATAAGTCATACTCAACTCAATGGCACATAACAACAACATAGTCGCTGTGAATTCAGTGTTAATTAATCAGTAATATATATTAAATGAGGTGTCATCAAATTCAAACACACGTAACAGAAAGTATTGTACTGATTGACTAATAGGAAGTTTACAGACAGAAGCTTGGTGAAGAAATATTCTCTCTCCTGAAAGAAAAAAATAGTTCATTATTCTCTAAGTTAATGTTCACACACCTTCTATAGAAGATAATGACAAATGGTGAGAATGGATTGTGCACTTATTTGTTATTCATAAGATCATTATTGTATGATTTTTTGCCTCTACAATATTATGTATAATGTTTAATATATTGATTTAGAAACTTATTTAAATGTGCAATCAAGTTGACTAGAAAGTGATGAAAATTCTTAGAGGCCAAATATAACAAAAGAGCATATCCCCTGATTCATGAGTGGAACTGTAAAGTGTAAAGTATTAAATATATGTAGTTAATTTACATAAAAAACTAAAGAAAAACAGATTAACATAAAACTATAAAAATATTCAAGCAGACAAAGACCAACATACGACAAATAATCAAGCAATTCCACTACTTGGAATATACCCCAAAGAAACCATAACAACCACCCAAGCAGATACATGCACACCCATGTTTATTGCAGCTCTTTGTTCACAATAGCAAAGGGTTGGAAACAACCTAAGTGCCCATCAACAAAAAAATGGGTAGAGAAGCTGTGGTATTTTCACACAATGGAATACTACGCTGCATTGAAAAACAAGGAACTCATGCAATCTTATTCAAAATGGGTGACCCTCGAGGACATTATGCTAAGTGCAATATTTCAGTCACAAAAGGACAAATACTGCATAGTGCAACTGTTGTAAAATGGGGCTGACATAGGGGTTGGGGAGGAGACTGAGAAAGATGGGATAAATTATGTATACTGCATTGAAACAGATGAGAGAGAGAACTGTTTAAAGGGATATATGATCAGGTATTTTTGTCATGACAGGAGTCCAGCACAAAGGCTGCATAGTGAAGTGGACTTGGGGGGAAGGATTGTATAACAATGAAAGACTTTTTCATTTACTTTTCAAAGAAAAGAACGAACTGGAGGGGAGCAGTGAGCAGGGAGAAAATTGCAACAGTAAATGAATGCACACCCAAAATCTCTGTAAATTTTCATTAAAACTAATAATCAAAATACTAATAAAGAAATATGAATAACCTGACAGTTGGAGAAAAAAATAGCAAACTAGAAGATGCAACTAAATACTTTACAAGGTGGGGGATATGCAACAATGAATGAATGAAAATCTAACTTTTCTGGAAACTTTTATTAAAATCATAATTTTAAAAAAGCACTTCACATGGATTTCATTAGAGAGAAATCGTAAGATGCAAACTATGAAGGATTATTAAGAATTAGGGAAATTGGAGTTAAGAATTTTACTAATCAGTCTTACCCCAAATAGAGAATAAAAAAATTATGACAAAACATAATATAATGTTGTTATTTCCCTTCAACTCTGAGCACTCCAGCATGTCTTTAGCAGCTGTACATAGGTCACACAGGCATATATAGTCCACCAGTTTCTCATGGAGCACTTGACCGATTCAAATTCAACCTAAATGCCTTTGGGTTGGCAGCTCAGCTCCTTAAAACTAGGTTATTAGAGCTCCTACGAACATAGTTACTATTTAATACTATAAAAGTTGAATAATTCGAAAACTAAAGAATGATACCAATTCTCAACGTTCACAAGGCAAAATGAATTTGAAAATGAATGATCTATCACTATGATATTTTCACGCAAATAACATGTGCTTTCTATACTTGTTTGCCAACAGCTGCCTCCCCCGTGAGGAATTTTCATAAGTGCCAGTGTAACAGTTTTTTTCCCGTTTTACACGTGATGTAGAAATAATTTAGCAAAGTGTATCTACAGAAATCCCTCCTCAGGGAGAGGAACTGGCAAACAAATATAGTAGGAATGTGCTATCTGTGTAAATATATGGTATACACATTGTAGTGAAAGTAAAGAGCCTAAGGAAAGATGCTAGAATAGCCAAAAAGAAAAAAAAAATCATGCTTAACTAGTTGGCATTAAATCATTTCCAGCTTGGGTGACCCTATGCATTTCAGAATGCTCTCTGTGATTTGCGGTGTCTAATTTTTCAATAGTAGCTTTCTTCTGGGGCACTTCTCAATTAGACTCTCACTTAGGTTAGTAACTCGGTGTGTTAACCATCAGCACCATCCAGATACTACAAATTTTGAGTAGAAAATTAGAATTAGGCTGATTTCTTTACATAGATCAGAAATAAATGGAGTATTACCTTCAATGTTCTGGGAGAGGGAGAATATAACTTGAATCATGTAGCTGGCAAAATTATTGAGAAGAGGATGAAATAAACATTATTTCTTACCTTAAAAAAATTGAGAGAATGTATAACAAACAGACTCTTGCTAATAAACCTTTAAGTACTTTAAGAGGAGCAATGGTTTTTAGAGACTAGTATGAGATGGAAGAAACATTTAAGTCTAAACAAACATTGCCTTTATGAAACCATAACATCGTGACCTAATAATGAAATGAAACAAGATAAAAGTAAAACACTGGAAAAAGTATAATTTGGCAAGAGAAACAATAAGGACCTTTTATTTTTTCACTAGTAGTGTAAATACCTGAAATAGTTCTAGTTTACATTAAACCATAAGCCGTACCAAATCCATGCATGATTATGACAGGTTAATCATAAAAGTTTCTTCATTTATGATCAGCAGAAGAGCAACTGAATCAAAATACACAAACACACACCTTTAAAATGAAACAAGTTAGAAATAGAGTGAAAAAACCTGCTGATATTTAATGAATGGTCACCTAGTGACAAGAAGCTGCTGTGAGATATCATAGGCACAGGGTTCAAATCCATCAGTTGCTCTGCGGGAGCAATTAACTGCCTCTGAAAACCTGCTAGAGCGTCAGCTATGGTTCAGTTCTGACTTGACGATCTACCATAGCAACAACAAAAACATAACTACTACAGGAGTTTTTTAAAATATTTTCAGGATTGATTATTTTAAAATTCTAGTTCTACACATGAAGTCATAGAAATGTGAAC
Organism: Elephantulus edwardii; assembly: GCF_000299155.1. Classification (NCBI taxonomy): domain Eukaryota; kingdom Metazoa; phylum Chordata; class Mammalia; order Macroscelidea; family Macroscelididae; genus Elephantulus; species Elephantulus edwardii. Next base: position 29,921,391 of record NW_006399763.1, on the reverse strand, counting down.
ATGTAAGAAAAAACTAATTGAAAACTGTGATAGTTGATATAAAAAAATGGATCTAAAGACATTTCTGAAAAGATGCATGTAAACTTTAACTCAATAGGAAGACATAAATGTTATTATCATGTTATCTATGCATAATTATGTCACTATATGATTGAATTTTATAAAATCAATGACTTATTCATTGCAAATACATTTTATAAGAGACACAAACACAGGTTATACGCATGGACTTCACCTGATGGTATGCATAGGAATCAGATCGACTACATCTGTGGAAGGAACCGCTGGAGAAGCT
>NW_006399763.1:29906431-29919071 GCF_000299155.1 Elephantulus edwardii | reverse complement strand
ATATATATATATATATATATATATATATATATATATATATGATAGAATTTAAAGGACAAATCATGACAGATATGCTGGATTTACTCTCCCCATATACTGCTGTATGAAGAAAGTGAAAAATAAGGGCATAGAATTTTTGAACAAAGAGCAGGATTGATACCATGAACTCTTACAGATCTCTATAATAGAAGAACACCATTTTTTCCATGCATATGTGAAACAGGGAACTCTGATATACTGATGATAAAGAGTTGCTTTGCTAACTCAAAGGCACATGGTTCAAATCCACCAGATACTGTATGGAAGAAAGATGGGCAAACTCTTCCCATGCAATTTACACCCTCTGAAAACCTGCTAGAGGGTCAACTGTGAGTTAACTCGGGCTGAAAGGCACATAACAGAAACTTGAAACACTTCAGAAAATTAACCACTTATCAAAAATAAAGAACAAAAGCAAAGTTTGTGACACCATGCTCCAATGTTGGAAGTCACCAACATAAATGAAAATCTTACATGCTTAGAAATTTAAAAATGCATTTAATAAAAATTAATTTAGAAATAACTCATATGATAAATTAGAAAATACTGATAAATGAATAATAATGAAAAGAAATATCAACAATGTATAGGATATGTGGTTATGTGCTGTTGAGTCACTTGCAACTCATAGCAACCCTATGTACAATAGCTCTGAACCTTGCTCTACCCTGTGCAAACCTTTTTGTGTCTGACAAACCTGCCCCATTATTCCATTCACTTAATTAATCCATCTCATTGAGAGCCTTCCTCTCTTGAGCTGTCCCTCCACCCTCCCAAGCATGAATTCCTTCTCCAAGGCAATATTCCAAAAGCACGTCAGAAGAAGCTTCAGAATCCTTGCCTCTAAGGCAATTCCTGGGACCTTGTTTTTTGCCATTTTTTTTCAGAGCAGCTTGAGCTTCTTCCTTCATCACCACACACTCTTGCTCATACTTTGTTTCATGAAATTCTTCTGTGTCAGCCAATTCCTTTGGTACTGTGACTCCGTATACGCCTTCCTTCAAGTTTTAACACTTCCTGGATTATTTGATATTCTGCTCAAAGCATCCTTAAGTACTGCAACTAGAGGCTTTAATTTGTTCTTCAGTTTCTTCAGCTTAAATGCTGAAAGAGTCTGGCCCTTTTGATTTTCTGACTCAAGGTCTTTGCACATTTCATGATAATAGTTTTTATTGTTTTCCTCCACCGCCCTTTAAAATGTTCAGTTACAACAAAAAAAATGTTCAGTTCAGCTCCTTAAATTATTGATTTCTTCCCTCTGTTTTGGCTTCTAGCACTCAAGTGCAATATTCCAAGTCTCATCTGATGTTCATCTTGATGTTTTAATCCTCCTCTGTCTTAATAACGATCTTTTGAATTTTTTATGAATGGTATTATTGATATCCTCTCACAGCTCAGCTGGTCTCCACTCATTTTTGTTCAAAGTCTCAAACCTATTCCCGAGATGGGTTTGGAATTTGAGTGGGATAGACTCAAGGTCAAATTTTTTTTCCTGTGGATTTGATTTCATTTTCTTTAACTTCAGCGTGAACTTGCATATGGCTAGTTGATTGTCTACGATCAACACCTGGACTAATTTTCACAGCTGATATTGGGCTTCCCCAATGATACTTTCCACTGATGTAGTCAATTTAATACATACCATCAGGTGAAATCCTCATGTAGAACCTGTGTTTATGTTTCTTATGAAAAGTATTTGCAATTAATAAATTGTTGATTTTACAGGATTCTATAATTTTATCTTCACTTTCATTTCTGTTACCAAGTCCATGTTTTCCAAGTACTGATCCTTCTTCTTTGTTACCAAAGTTTGCATTCTAGTCACCCATTATTATTAATGCATCTTGATTGCACTTTCAATCGATTTCTTACTGTAATGGTAGTCATTTTCTATTTCCTCCTCCTTGGCTCTAGATGTAGGTATATGTATTTGAATGATAGAGGCATTCACTGGACTTCCTTGCATGTATATGGATATTATTCTGTCACTCACCACATTGTATTTCAAGAAGGATCTAGAAACGACTTTTTAACTATGAAAGAAATCTCATTTTTCCTCACCTTTTCATCTCTGGCATAGTAGATTATGTGATTGTCTGATCCAAAGTGTCCCATGTCAGTCCTTCTCATTTCACCAATACAGAGTATGTCAATATTGATGCTATTTCTTTCTTAGCTTTGGGCTGGGGCAGGAGATGGATTCTGGACCTGGCTGACTGACTTTGTTGCTTTACCACAAGTACAGGAGAAACGTTCCGCTGGCTGGGCTCCCAGCTAAAATAGTTTTGGGCCTGAGGGCCACAGGCTCTTGGGCCAAGAAAACAAAATTTACTCACGAGTCCTAGAAGACACATAACTCTTTCCTGGGAAACTACCCTCTTGCATCAGCACCTTGCTGCAGATGGGAGAGAAGAGGTACTAAGGCACAAGAAGTCAATCCTGGAGTAGAAGATCAAGACAAAGGACTCTTTCTCAGACCTGTCTGACATAGGAAGCTGTCCTTGATAGTTGTACCTGTTAGTTATACTTAGAGTTTCTTATGCTGAAGAGATACTAGCTGCATCATAAAAGACTGGCAACAGCATGAGGTGTCCGGAATCACAGAAATCCTGACGGCTTGACCCCAATTCAACTGGCAAGTCTGCTCTGCTGACACCCACTTAGGGCAAAAAGATGAATTAGAAGTCTCTTGCCCAGAGTTCACCAGCATTTGGGCATGTCTGCATTGTAAAATACTGAAATCTCTGGCTACACCTGCAGGCTGAGGGCGAGTGTCTTGTGAATCTCTGTGTCATCTGGATGTGACCTCTTGCTTCTTGAAGAGAGGCAAGTATAGAATGCTCAGGGCACTTAAAGATATCTTTTTGCCCCAAGTGGGTGTCAGCAGAATGGACTTGCAAGATGAACAGAAAATTTTAAAGGACAGCTCAGGATGACAAAAAAAATATACTATAAAGAAATGTGCAAAGAGATGGAGTCAGAAAATCAAAAGGGCTGAATTCGCTCAGCATTTCTTAAGCTGAAGAAATTGGAAAACAAATTCAAGCCACGAGTGGCAATACTTAAAGATGCTTTGGGCAGAGTGTTAAATGATCCAAGAAGCATTAAAAGGAGATGGAAGGAGTATACAGAGTCACTGTAACAGAAGGAATTGGCTGACACAGAATAATTTTGTAAAATAACATTTTATGAGCAAGAGCCTGTGGTGATGAAGGAGGAAGTTCAAATTGCTCTGAAAAAATTGATAAAATACAAGGCTCCATGAGTTGAAAATGTACCAATTCACATATTTCAACAAACAGTTGCTGCTCTGAATGTGCTAAGCTGTGCCAAGAAATCCGGTGGCCCATTGACTGGAGGAGATCGATATTTGTTCCCATTTCAAAGAAAGGTGAACTGACAGACTGTGGAAATTATTGAACAATATCATTAATATCACATGCAAACAAGATTCTGCTAAAAATCATCCAAAAATTACTGAAGCAACACATCAACAGAGAACCCCATATGTGCAGGCTGGGTTTAGAGGAGGCCAGGATACTAGGGATATTGTAGCTAAAGTTAGAAGGAGCTTGGAATAAATCAGAGAGTACCAGAGGAATGTCTATCTGTGTTTTATTGACTATGCAAAGGCTTTTGACTGTGTGGATCACAACAAGATGTGGTTGACTGTGAGAAATGGGAATCCCAGAACATTTGATTGTGCTTATACAAAACCTATACTTGAACCAAGGGGTAGTCATCAGAACAGAGCAAGGAAGCACTGCATGGCTCAAAATTGGGAAAGGGGTTCACAACGGATGTATTCTGTCTCCATACTTTTTCAATCTATGTGTACAACAGATCATCCAGGACTCTGAGCTTTGCAAGGAGGAATGTGGCATTAGAATTGGAGGAAGACTCATCAACAACCTGCATTATACAGATGAAACAACCCTGCTTGTTGAAACTGAGGAGAACCTGAAGCACTTGGTGCAGAAGGTCAAGGACTGCAGCCTTCAATATGGATTAAAGCTCAACATTAAGAAAACAAACATTCTCACCACTGGGACAATTGGCAGCATCAGTATGGATGGTGAAGAAATTGAGATAATTAACAGTTTTAATTTGCTTGGCTCCACAGTCAACACTCTTGGTTCCAACAGGCAGGAAATCAAGAGATTAATTGCATTGGGAAATTCAGCTGTCAGGGACCTCTCCAGAGTACTGAAGAACAACGACATCAGGCTGGAAACTGAGGTGCACCTGATACAGGCCATAGTCTTTTCAGTTGTGCTCTATGAATCGGAGAGCTGGACCGTGACAAGGGATGATAGAGAGAGAACTGATGTCTTTGAGCTTTGGTGCTGGAGAAGAGTGTTAAACGTACCATGGACTGCTAGGAGAACAAACAGATTTGTTATGGAAAAGGTGAAACCGGGTTGCTCCTTGGAGATAAGGATTCTGAAGCTTTGTCTTGACATGCTTTAGGCATATTGCAAGAAGGGAACATTCCTTGGATAGTTACATCATGTTTGGGAGAGTGGAGGGACAGTGCAAGAGAGGAAGACCCTCAATAAGGTGGATCGATTCACTAATGGGAGTAGATGTGTCAGAGACAGTGAGGTTGGCACAGGATAGAGCAGGGTTTAGGACTCTTGTACATAGGATTGCTATGAGTCACAAGGAACTCGATGGAACATAACATTTCTTTCTTAACAATATCCAATTTTCCTACACTCATGCTTCTCACATTCCACGTTCCAATCACTTATATCTGCTTACAACTGTTCCTTCTCCTTTGTGTTTCCATACTTGAGGCCTCAGTTGCCATATCTGCTCGTCTAAGTGTGCTCTATTGTACATAGGGTTTTTGAAGGCCTGTTAGTGTGGAAGTGGATGGCCAATCCTTCTCCCTAGTCTGTCTTAATCTGAGTGCTCAGATTTAAAGACTATCTGACAGACAAGCATTTTACAGAAAGGAACAGGCAAAAATACATTTCCCCACTTAAAGAAGGAAAAAAGACATTCAGTGTTGTTTGTTGTTATTGTTGTTGTTATGTGCCGTCGAGTCATTTGTGACTCATAGTGACCCTATGTACAACAGCCCTAAACTGTGCTCTATCCTGTGCCAATCTCATTGCCTCTGACAAACCCATCCTGAGTACCCCAGTCACTGAATCAATCCACCTCATAGAGGGCCTTCCCCTCCTGCGCTGTCCCTCCACTCTACCCAGCATGATGTCCCTCTCTAAAGACCTGTCTCTCCTTACAACATGTCCAAAGTACGTCAGACGAAGCCCCAGAATCCTTGCCTCCAAGGAGCAGCCTGATTTAATCCTCTCTACGATGAATCTGTTTGTTTTCTTGGCAGTCCATGGTACATTCAACACTCTTCTCCAGCACCACAGCTCAAAGGTGTCAATTCTCCTTCTATCCTCCCTAGTCGTTGTCCAACTCTCTGATGCATAACAAGTGATTGCAAAAACCATGGTCTGTATCAGGCACACCTTAGTCTCCAGAGAGACACTGTTGCTCTTCAGTATTTTGAAGAGGTCCCTAACCGCAGACTTTCCCATCACAATATGTGTTTTGATTTCCTGGCTACTGGTGCCAAGAGTGTTGATCGTGGAGCCGAGCAAACTGAAGCTGTGAACAATCTCAATCTCTTCGCCACCCATCCTGATGCTACCGATTGGTCCAGTGGTGAGAATTTTTGTCTTCTTAACATTGAGCCTCAGTCCATATTGAAGGCTGCAGTCCTTGACCCTCTGCAGTAAGTGCATGAGGTCCTCCTCAGTTTCAGCAAGCAAGGTTGTGTCATCTGCATAACGCAGATTGTTGATAGATCTTCCATCAATCCTAAAGCCATGCCTCTCCTCATAGAGCCCCGCCTCTCGGATAATCTGCTCTGCATACAGGTTGAAAAGGTATGGAGGCAGGACACATCCCTGACGTACACCCTTCCCAATTTTGAACCATGCAAAAATCTCTAATGTCTGGTATCAACTGAAAAACCCCTGAAAAAAACCCAAGGAAAATTTAATAGCTATCCTCTCTTACCAATATTCATTGTTGCTGCCCACCCTGCCACATGTTTGGTTGGGACACCAAAGTAAGGGTAATTCATTCATTTGTCAATTAAAGTCGCTCATTCTTTCCAACTCACACAAGGCTGGTAAGAGTAAGAAAATCAACACACCAATTTCATTCCTTAAAATATTGCCAACATCTAAAGAAAGAAGATAGATGAAAGTAAGAAAAAGGAGGAAGAAAAGAAGTGATAAAGAAAGAGGGGACAGGTAGGAAAGGATGAAGGGGCAGAAGGAAAACAAAAGTAAGGGAAGAGTGAAAAAGAAAATACAACATTTTAAAATTTTTAAAAATGTAAGATATTTTAATTGGTTCAACATTAGAAAATCTATGAATTATATACAAAATTAACAGGTTGAGCAGACTAGCAACCCAACCACTTTAGTAGATAAAAAGAAAAACATGATGAAATTTGCTTGCAAACTATTGTTTTACTATTGTTAGATACAATCAAGTTTTTATAATTTTTGTTAAGTGCCATAGACTCATAGCAACATAGCACAATATCTCTGAACCCTACTCATAGAAACATAGCAAAATATCTCTGGACCCTACTCTATCCTAAGCCAATCTCACTGTTTACACACCTACCCTCATTACCCAGTTATTGTGTCAATCCATGTCACTAAGGGTCTTCTTCTCTTGCACTGTTTCTTGACCCTTCCAATCACAATATCCTTCTCCAAAGACTAGTCCTTCTTGGCTACTGCCCAAAGTTTGTGAGACAGAGTCTCAAAATCCTTGCCTTTAAGGATCAGCTTGGTTTAACCCTCTCCAGGTCAGAGCTATTAGTTCTCTTGGCAGTCCATGAACTACCATGACAGTTCAGTACTCTTCTCAGGCACCACAATCCAAAGGCATCCATTCTTCTTTTGTCATCCTTGTTCACTGTCCAGCTTTCTAAAGCTTAACAAGTAATTGAGTTTTAGGAAGAGAAAATTCATTATAACTTGATGTTTATCAATAAAAACCTACAATGACAGCGAGCACTCAGACGTATAGAAAGGGATTTAAAAGACCACAGCCTGAGTTCAGTGCACCTTAGTCCTCAATAATTTGGAGAGGTTTCTGACTACAGACTTTACTAGTGCATAGCTTCTCCTGCTCTCCTGCTATCTGGTGCAAAGTGTTAATTGGCCTGAGTCAGAAGCACCTTAATATTCAACAAGCATCATTACTGCTCAGTAATTTGAAGAGGTCCCTGACTGCAGAGACTTTCCCAATGTAGTACATCTCCTGATCTCCTGACTGCTGGTACCAAGAGCATTGATTGTTGATCCAAGTAAGACAAACTCATTGACAATTTCAGTCTTTACTCAGTATATCACAGTATAGTCTACCATAAAAACATTAAGCCAAATCATACTTGGGAATATAGATGTATGTGGTATGTGGTAAAACTATCAGGAAAATCAACAAAATGGCCAGTCTGAAATACTGTGCTCACTTACTAGGCAAAGGAGCACGAATATGATGAAACTATTCATTATCATTGCTTTTTTAAATCCATATGTATATTAGCTTTCAGACCAAGAGCACACCAATGTGAGGAGGAGACTCACAACAAATTGTAGCTAACTCTGAGAATAAGTTTCCCAGAATACTTTATTTTTCTCATGTGAAACCTATATTTAGACCAAGAAGCAGTTGTATGAACAGAACAAGGAAACCGCATGGTTTAAAATCAAGAAAGAAGTGCATCAGGGATGTGTCTTTTATCTGTACTTTTTCTGTCTATATGCAGAACAGATCATTTGGGAGCCTGACTGAAATAAAGAATGTGATATCAGGATTGAAGGAAGACTCATCAACAACCTGTATTGTGCAGATGGGATAACCTGCCTTACTAAAACTGAGGAAGATTTGAAGCATTTGCTGAAGTAGGTCAAGAACTGTAGTCTACAACATGGATTGAAGCTCAACATCAAAAAAACAAAGATTTTTTTTTCCACTGGGGAAATTGGCAGCCACATGATAGATGTAAATGTGTATATACACAAAAGTGTGTGACTATATACCTTTATGTATGTGTGTGTGTATATATTCACTAAGGATTTTTTTTAATACTGATAGTGTTGATGTGATGCTCCACTATTCACCTCTAGATTTTATATACGGTAATGCTAAAAAAGAAGAAAAATAAATACCACCACATACCATTTGTAATTCTTTGTTTTTCAGAGTCACATTGGAAAATGTGCTGTATCCATTAACCTTTTTGCAAAGAGCAGAAGGTAAGCTAGTTAACATTTGACAGCTTCGCAGAGTCTATAGACTTCTAATGAAAAATGCACTGCTGCTGCTACTCTCTGTATACCTGTCAGGTTCAGAGAGTTTGTTACAAACAAAGCCATTACCATCACTGTGTTTTACCTCCCTAGTCCCCCATATTCTGCCTGTAAATATAAACGGAAGCGACATTTTCATTATTATCATGTGAGTTTTAATTTGCTTATTCAGTAATCTCATCTTGAATACCTACTATCGTTGTTTGTTAATGGCTTACTCTGTGCACAATAAATGAATTTTAAAGTTCTTATAAGTAGCATTTGATAGTGATTCTGTAGGAGAGTCCAGAGTTAGCTTTCTTGCTTTTAAACACTTAGCAGGAGAAGGCTAATGGATACAACACATTCATTCTTCTCTGGCTTTGGAACTTATTCAGCAGGTTCCTGTAATCACAGAGTGATTAGAAATGATGATGGTATCATGGAATATTGGTGCGAGGGATAACAAAAATGCAGGTGCAGTAATGATAAAACAGTGGCAGAGTACCAAAAGGAAAAGGTGACAACGGTTTTCCAGGCTAGAGTATAATCAATCAGTAAGTGGATGTCCTCCCTGGCATGTAATTAATAGTTTGAGATTTTTCTCAGTAATTGCCTTTCACATGAGCCTTAACTATTTGATTGTAAGTAGTTCAAAACACCCCAGAGCTGGTTACCAATCCTTTACAAATATAGGCAGTACAGCAGGTAGTTTCGTGGGGTTTTTTTAAAAAAACTGTCTGTAAAGTCAAAGAATTTGTATCAGTCAGAATGATTTCAACCTGACACAATATATTAGTTTAAGTGCGCGTGAACGCATGCACGCGCACGGACACACGCGCGCGCACACACACACTTGAACAATTTTGCAACTAGACAATATCAATGAGGACACAAATTTATCTTTGCACTCTGTCATCTTAAGCTCTTTAATGCTTATGTGCAGTTATGCCCACTCTTAGCAATAAGAGATTCAATAATTATCAAATAATCAAAGGAAAAGGTAGTAAGTTGAATTCTGGTGGTCTAGTGAAGTGTTGCACTGTCAGTCCAAAGACAAGCTATTCTAATCTACTAGCTGCTCTTCAGGAGAAAGATAGTCAGTGTCCTCTGGTGTGATTTATAGTCTCTGAAAACAAACTCAAGGGTCAGCTAGGAGTCAGTTTTGATTTGATGGTAATATATATTGTTGAATTGTATTCTTAATCTAATTACCAGCAAAGATAGGCAGATTGATTTAAGCTAATTGAGATCCACTTTATAAATTATGATGAACTGAAAGAGAATGCATTGTTCTCTGAACACAAGTTGTTCTCTTGTAAGAAACTCTCAGCATCGTGTTAGGCTTAACTAATTGTCATCCAGTCATTTCAACTCATAGAATCCTATAGGACAGAGGGGGCTTTCCAAGTCTATTAATCTAATAGTAGAGAAGGATTTCCCAAGGCTGTTGATCTTTATTTAATTGTAGGTTCAAACCACTGACCTTGTGGTTAACAGCATAGCTCTTAACCACTGCACTACTAGGTTCCTACCTGTCAGAAAAGTGCCTATTAAATAAACAACCATAAACTTCTGTTACAGAAATAGAGGGACAAGGACACAAACAACAACTCCCAGAGCTTTCTAAGCAGTGCTATTGCCTAATTCTCAGTATAATAAAATTGGTTTTATTATTATCTGACTTGTATACCTAATACTTTCTTAATAATAACATAGGACATTTTATTACCATTTTAATAATATGTATTAAACATTTTTAATCCTTTAATAAAATAAATTGTTTTTCTTTACAAGCATATCCTACATATATTTAAGCAGAACTTTATTTTACATTATGGATTATAAAAGCTTAAAACAAAATGCTAATATTTAGAGACTATAGATAAATATCCGAAGAAATATGTAGATCTTTGCACAGAATGATGCTTTGTACAATTCCTAGAAGACTGTACAGAAAGAAGTCACAGAATTTTTTTTTAAGTGCAGCATTTAGTGTAAGAACCAGCCATCAAAACCCTAGGAAGAAAGGCTGAACAGAAAGCTGACTTTGATCTATTTATTATTCTTACCTCATCATGATCTTTGATAGAAATACATACTATAATCTTACTGTGGGAGTTAAAGGTAGAGAAAACATGTGTAATAGAGAACTTGATTAATTTCTGGAATAGATTTTTCTACACTTGCATGCATTTATACAAGTACTGTTACCTCTCTTACGTGTTCCAAAATTCATACAGAGAAAAAGAAATGTAAGGAAAGCAATCCAACATGTATGGTGCATCCACTGTACATCAGTTGCACTATTAGATATGTTTATATACCTTATAAAGTGCACTCTACACAACTAGCAGAAAAGAGCATGTGATTAACTTGGACCGGGAAACAATACTCAGAATAGAGCAGGGAAACACTGCATGGTTCAAAATCGGGAAATGAGTGCATCAGGGATGTGCCCTGCTTCCATACCTTTTCAATCTTTATGCAGAACATATCATTCAGGAGACTGGGCTTTATGAGGAGGAATGTGCCATAAGGATTGGAGGAAGACTCATCAATAACCTACGTTATGCAGATGATTCAACCTTGCTTGAAGAAACTGAGGAGAACCTGAAGCACTTGCTGCAGAAGGTCAAGGACTGTAGTCTTCAACATGGGTTGAAGCTCAACATCAAGAAAACAGATTCTCACCACTGAAATAATTGACAGCACCATGATGGATGGAGAAGAGATTGTTAACAGTTACACAGCTCCACAATCAAGACTCTTGGCACCAGCAGTCAGGAAATCAAAAGATGAATTGCATTAGGTAATCTGGTGTCTGGGACCTTTCCAAATGACTGAGAAGCTGTGATGACAGTTTAGAGACTAAGGTATTCTTAATCCAGTCCATGGTCTTTGCAATTACATTACTTGCTATGCAGCAGAGAGCTGGACAATGACTAAGAATGACAAAAGAAGAACTGATGCCTTCAAGTTGTGGTGCTGGAGAACAGTCTTAAACATACCATGGACCACCAAGAAAACAAATAAATCTGTCTTGGAGAGGGTGAAACCAAATTTTTCCTTTAAGGCTAAGATTTTGAAACTTCCTCTCACATATTTTGGGCATATGATCAGGAGGGCCTGATCCTTAGAAAAGGATATCATGCTCAGAAGGACTGATACAGTAACTAGGGCAAAGGGAGTAGGTGTGCTGGAGTCAGTGAGACTGCTTCAGGACAGAGCAGGCTTCAGAAATGTTGTTTATGTGGTGCTATGAGTCGCAGGCTACTTGATGGGACATAACAACAACAATAATGCCAAGTTTTAGAAAATGAAATGATTCATCAGAGTAATCATGTTACTTACTTGCTTGCTTGCTTTATATGCTTTACAGATGAGGCTGCATGTGCGAGCAACTGGGGGTGAGTGTGTGGGGTGTGAGTGTAAGGCAGAGAGATAGATATGAAGGTAAGACATTAGACTTAACGGCCACATAATCACAAATACTACTGGAAGACACTGAATTTTTCAGGCCTCTGCTTCAACCTACCAAATATCCAGGAGGAAATGGAGAAAAAAAATAAAAGGACTTAAAAAATGTTGTTTTAGGAGTCCACAAGATTGATTCAATATATTAAATAACAGAAATAACAGCAAGGTATATGATTTTGACTTCTTTTATCCTCAAGAAAATTCATGTCTTTATTAGTAGAACATAAAATCATGTTTAGACCAAGTTATCAAATGAATACTCATCAAAATGCATGGTAGTTGGCAAGGTTTATTTGGAAGAGAAACAGACCTCAAATAAACAAAGTTCTTCTGAAAAATAAAATTGAAGTGGAGGTATAGCACTCTTTGATCTCAAAACACACTGGACAGCTATAGTAACCAAAACAGCATGGTACAATAGTAGACACATAGACCAAAGCACTAGAGTTGAGAACTCAGAAATCAACCCATCTACTTATGGCTAAATAGTCTTTGACAACAATCAAAACCCATCAAATGAAGAAACTACAACTTCTTAAGCAAAGGGTGCTAGAAAAATTGCTCATCTACCTACGGGAACACTGCATGGTTCAAAATTGAGAAGGGTGTACGCCAGGGATGTGTCCTATCTCCATACCTTTTCAAGCTGTATGCAGAGCAGATTATCCAAGAGGCTGGGCTGTATGAGGAGAAGCATGGTATTAGGATTGGTGGAAGACCTATCAACAATCTGCATTATGCAGATGACACAACCTTGCTTGCTGAAACTGAGGAGGACCTCA
>NW_006399763.1:29897723-29905776 GCF_000299155.1 Elephantulus edwardii | reverse complement strand
AACAACAACAACAACACCTATGGTAAAGGAAAGCAGGATCTGCATAGAAGCCATAGTCTATGGCATAAATAGGCTTGCAAATATAGCCAGAAATACACAGCAAGGAAAGGATAAAACTGATGAATGTGATTTTATAAAAATAAAGTCACTGTATACATCAAAAACCTTTTCAAATGGAGTGAAAAGAAAACCTACGGACTTGGGAAGAATATTTGGCAATAATATTTCAAACAAGGATATTATAGGGAAAATTTAGAAAACGTTACAGAACCTCTACATGAAAAAGACTGATGATCCAATGACAAATTTGGAAAAAAACATAGACCTTTCACTAAGGAAGACATTCAGATAGCAAGCAGGCACAGAAGGAATGTCCAAAATCATTGGCTATCAGAGAGATGCAAAACAAAGCTATAACAAGATAACATTTCACCTCTGTAGCAATGGAAAAGTTTAACAGGACAACAAGCAATAAATGCTCGGGGAAATAAGAGAATGGAATTCTCTTGCAATGCTGTGGGATTGTAAAATAATACAACCACTCTGGACATTTCTTCAAGAAAATAAAAAAACAAACAAACAAAAATAAATAAATCCTTACTATTACTAATAGCAGAACCAGTACTGTGTTCATTATATTCCTTGTGATATTTATATTTTCTTAAGCAACAGAATTCTTTATATTTAGGGGCCTTGATCTCGATCTTGCCAAGTTATTCCATCTTCCTCTCAAAGATTAAATCTACCAGCTGTGCCTCCATGTAAAACACCAGTGGTTCTTTCAGGTCTTCCATGGTAAATCATCACTGTTGCATGCAAAGATTTAGACCTGAAATGATGAATTCATAGTCTAACTGTTCCTGTGGCTCAAGACCACCAGATTTTCTACTATATTTGGAGCAGGGCAGATGTAGGGCAAGTTCTGGACAGTTCTTGCTGGAATGTTTTTCTTCTTTTCAATGCAGTGGTGTTTGTTTGGTGGGCTTTATTTTAAAAATATTTTACGTAAAATAATAGGAATTTCAGGAAAAGAATTGACATATTTGAGCTGTGTGTGGTGCCGGAGAAAAGCATTGAACATCCCATGGACAGCCAAGAAAACAAACATATCTTGGAGAGGGTACAGCCAGAGTGCTCTTCGGAGGCAAGAATGATGAGGCTTCACCTCACATACTTTGGAGATATTGCTAGGAGGTGCTATTCCTTGAAGAAGGACATGATGCTGGGAAGGGTGGAGGGTGGGCAAAGAAGTGGAAGAACCTCAACCAGGGGGATTGACACAGTGACTGCTGCAGTGGGCTCCTTGTGTATCTGTTAGTGTGAGGATGGCACAGGATAGACTAGAGTTCAGAACTTTTGTTCATAGGGTTGCTATGAGTTATACTCGACTCCGCGGCACCTAACAACAACAGCAATGTTTCTTTCTTTGTTTTATTTTTCGAGCAGCAAAATATTTTCATATAAAAACCTTTTAATTTTGTATTTGATATTAATAAAAATAATTTTACACTTATATACATTGTGACCAAGTAGCTGTCACCAAATTTCCCAGCATAAACTAGTGAGCACATCTGAGGCATCATCTGTTAGTTGAAACATTTCAATCAGTATTCCATCAATTCTTGGGCCTTTATATTTGGCAAATGCCTTCAATGCGGCTTGAACTTCATACTTCATTATGATTGACTCTCATTCATACAGTACTTCCTGAAATTTTTCAGTGCCAAATGATTCTTTTTAGTACAGTAATTCTATGTATTCCTTCCATCTTCTTATGATGCTTCCTGGATCATTCAAGATATTGCCCATAGCATCTCTCAGTATTGCAACTTGAGCCTTGAGGTTTTGTTTTTTTTTTTCCGTTTGTTCAGCTTGAGAAAAACGTGGCATTATTTTCCCTTTATTCTCTCACTCCAGGTTGTGTTGCATTTTTTTTAAACATACATAATATTTTGTTTTATCTCTCAAGCTGACCTCTGAAATCTTCCATTTACCTCTTATTTACTTTGACATCTCTTCCTTTGGTTTTGGTTTCTCAGCACTCTTGTGCACTTTTCATAATTTCTTCTGACACCCATTTTGGTCTTTTCTTTTCCTTCCTTCTTTGTAATTACCTTTTGCTGTCTTCATGTCCTTTGCTTTCCTCCAACAGTTCCTTTGGTATTCAGTTACTGGTGTTCAATGCCTCAAACCTGTTCTTGAGATGATTCATAAATTCAACCTAGATGGACTCTAGGCCATATCTTCTTTCCTGCATGTTAGTTTTGAGTTTCTTGTTTCAGTCTGAAGTTGCACATAAGAAATTGATGGTCTGTTCTACAATCAGCACTTGGCTTGGTTTTGACTGCAGATATTGTGTTTTTTTCCTTACGATTCTTTCCCCAATTATACTCAAAGTGATTCCTGTGCAATCGATCAGATGAGGTTCATATATAAAAGTTGCTGTTTGTGTGTTAAAAAAATGTATTTGTTAAGAATAAATCATTGAACACACAAAATTCAATCCTTCTGTCTCTGGTCTCATTTCTGTCATCAAATCCATACTTTCTGACTACTGTTCCTTCCTCATTCTTTTCAATATTTGTATTCCAGTCATTGATAATTAGTAATGCATCTTGATTGCATGTCTAGTCACTGTAGGACTGCAAAAGTTGGTAGTAACCCTCTGGCTCCTCCTCTTTGGCATTAGCTATTGGTGCATATATTTGAATGATAGTCATAGTCAACAGGTTTTCCTAATGGTTTGTATCCTATTACTCACAGCGTTGTAATTTGGAATGGATCTTGAAATTGTATTTTTAACTGTGGAAGCAATACTATTCTTCCTCTGTTTTTCATTCTCAGCATAGCACACCCTATATTGTCCTGGAGAGGGTGGTCCTCAGAGCCCAGTCTGAGTGCTTCAGTGTAGGCAATAACATCAAAGTCCTCTAGATGGTTTACGTTTTAGATAACTCGGTTTTCTCCTCTTCATGTGCCAGGAGGTTTGTCATGGTCTTGGTCAAGCCCAACCTGAAACTAAACTCCTAGAGTTAGATTCAGCCCTGGAAGTTCTCAGGGAGGAGGCTCATATACAGCCAGTGAGGCCCAGAGCTTCAACAGAAATTCAGCTAGTGGTAAGGCCATTCAGAAAAAGTCAGACTTGTTAATGGCTTTGGGCTTATCTGTGTTGATGTCATATTTGATATGGAAATAGGTCACGTGAGAGTTAAGTGTTTTGTCTGTTTTGTCCACAAGAACCTTATCTCTGCATAGAGCCCTCAGAATTAAAGTTCTCTTATTTGCTGTAAATAAACAGCAGGAAAGCAAGAGGCTCTCTTACTTGTCTTTCACATCAAAAGTAGATGTAGAAATTTCCTGCTTTTAAGAATGTATTCTTTTTTTGTGTCTATAATTATAGAATATACTTACTTGCTAAGATATTTTCTGATTATATTTGAAAGAAAAGAAGTAAAAAAGTAGGAAGATCTATATTATACCTTAGACCATTGAGAATAGAGTGCTGGGATGGGCTGCCGTGGGAGGAAAGTTGTGGAAAAACCTTAAAGGGAGGCTGCTTCAGGCACTATTCCCACATGTTCCACTCTGAGGCTCTGTGTCTCCACGTGAGGCTGTTCACCACACTGAACAGTGGAGAGTGTGAATCAGCGCTACTGGAAGGGCCATTTTTGACCAGTGTCTCAAAATTATCAGCACCTGCAAAGCAATGACTTCTCCTTAAAAAAACCCTCAAAAAACAAAATAGAAAACAAAACCAACCAACCACACAAAAACAACAAACCCAACCCCAAATAATATCACAGCATGCTTTTTATGTTGGTCCAAGGATATTGAACTGTAATAATGCAGCATATATAAATGATATAATTATTAAGACCATTTTGAAGTACTATTTTTAAATAAGATTCTTATATATTAGAAGATATAACAAATACATGCTGTTGTAATGTGTCATGGAGTCAATTCTGACTCTTAGTGACCCTAAGCAAAATAGCTCTGATACCTACCCTATCCTGACCCAGTCTCCTTGTCTCCTGCACACCTAAACCCATTACCCTAGTTACTATGTCAATCTATCCCACCCAGGGTCATTCTCTCTTGTACTGTCTCTCCACCCTTCCAAACATGATGTTCCTCTCCAAGAACCCCTTCTTACAAAAAGACCCCAAGTATGTGAGATGGAGCTTCAAAATCCTTACCTCCAAGAACCAACTTTGTTTCATCCTCTCTAGGAAAGACCCGTTTATTCTTTTGGCAGTCAATCATATGTTCAATACTCTTCTCTAGCACCACAACTCAAAGACAGAAATTCTTCTGTCATCCTCAGTCATTGTCCAGCTCTCTGATGCATAGCAAGTAATTACAAAGATCATGGCTTGGATCAGGTGTACCTTAGTCTCTAGATAGACATGGTTTCTCTTTAAAACTCTGGAGAAGTGCCTGACAGGAGACATTCTTAAAGCAACTTGTCTTTTGATTTCTGGACTGTTGGTGATAAGAGTACTGATTATGGAAACAGCCATGTTGACATTATTAGCACTGTCAATCTATTCTCTATCTATCATGGTGCTGCCAATTGGCCCAGTGGTGAGAATCTTAATTTTTTATCGTTTTGGGGTTTGTGGTTTTTTTTTGGTGACGTAGGGTTTTCTTTGTTTGTTTGTTTTATATTGAGCTTCAATCTATATTAAAGACTGCAGTCCTGGGCCTTCTTCAGCAAATGCTTCAGGTCCTTCTCAGGCTCAGCAAGCAAGGTTGTGTCATCTGTGTAATGCAGGTTGTACAATTAGGCTTTTATCCTGTTTCCTAAAGTTGTATTTTGTTTATTTGCTTATTTCATAGACATGGAATATAGAATTACCATTGAATACCACCCTATATTTGGAAAAGATATTTAAATAAGCAAAATTATAGTAGGACATACAAATTGAAACTAGATGAAGAGATATTTGTAAAATGTATACTCTAAAATGTATATTTTGATATTACGCATCTAATTTTGCTAGAGAAGGATGGGCAATCTGGTCCTATGCAATTAACTACCTCTAAAAACTTGTTGGAGGGTCAACTATGAGTCAGTTACTCTTCGGTACTCAACAATAACAACATCTAATTTTGGTTTACCAGATTTAAGAAAGGAGTTTTCATAACACAAGAGTTAAGTGCTTGACTATTAACCTAAATTATGGCAATTTGAAACAACCGATGGATGGGCTCTGTGGAAGAAAGACCTAATAATCTGTTTCTTTAAAGATTATAACCATGAAAATTCCATGGAGTAGTCCTACTATGTCCTTTGAAATTGCTGTAAATTATTTCATAATCAAAATACAATAATTTGTTATGATGGATTTATATAAAAAAATCAAAGATCATTTTCTTTCACATGAGACAAATGACCAAACTAAGCTTTCTTATCTTTCACCTTGTTGCCACCATGGAGATTACAGAGTTGTCCTCCAGGTTCAAGGATAACATGCCATTAGGAGCACACTGTTATTTCATTTCTCCTTTGGTTCTCCCCTTCAAAATTTTTATATTTAACAGAAGATACATTTATCAAGATTCCTTTCTGGATTTCACTCTTATTTGAAAGGTCAGCCATTAAATTAACAACACTAGAAAGAGGAAGATTCTCTTCTTGCGAGGCACTTCCTCTGTACTGTTCTGATGACACTCACACTTTGATCTTGGTTTTATAGCTTTTTATACTTATTATTTCTACAACATAAATTTAACTGTGACCAGATTACTTGTATTTTTTTTCACTCAAGAAACACTTTTTGAGCATCTGACAAATATCCTGTGGACGAAAAAGATGAGTAAGACACATTACAGCTAGTAAAGGGGAGGTGACTGGTAAACAAGATGACAATGAAGACCATACCAGTGGCAGAACAGAGAAGAGTGGCATTTCAATACAAAGTTCAATCCCATCAGAAACATGAAAAGAAAACACATAGCAGAGAGCTAACAACTCTACTCAGGGGTTAGAGATAAATTCTCAGGAAGTTGTGTTTAGGGTAAAGTTTAAAAATACACATTGAAGGAGGAAACTAATTCCTGAAATAAACAGCATGGGTGAAGGTGCTATATCATGAAAAGTATGGCAGATCCAGAGAACTGGAAGAAGTTCAATATGTTCATATGGTGTGCTGTGCTAGAAAGCGTATGCTTTACCCTGTACTTGAAAGGAAACTACTGGAGAAATTTTATCTGGGTTGTGACAAAAATCTGATTTTTGTGGATAAGTGGGTAAAAGCATGCTTGTGTTAAGATATATGAATTCAAAAGAATGGAGTTAGGATGCTTCTCCTTAAAAATAAAATAATACTTAACTCAAATATATTTATGCTGATAAGATGATTAATTGGTTCATAACCAGTATTAGGAAGAATTCTTGAGTAATTCAATTAGGACTTAAATTCCTTTTTTTTTTCTTTTCAATCCTCATCTGTGTTAACTCCTCTCCCCTAGATACAAGATGGCTGTCATCAGTAAAGTGGGATAACAAACTTGCTTTTTCTTATTTCAGTAGAAGTATCACATCAAACAATTAATAATGATTTTGAGTTTTTCTTTGACTAGCTCAACCTGAATACTGAGAATTAAGTTTACATCAACTATATTTACGAGAGTTAGAGCAAATGGTTTAAGCCCTGCTAAAATAATTGAGAGCTATCTGGGATAATGGGGAGAAAACTTTATTTCCCAATGGAAATTCCCAAATGTAAGTTGATTTTTACCATAGTGAAGCTCTAGGATAGTAAAGAGAGTCTCTTTGAATTTCCAGGAATCTGAATTTTTATAGAAGCTGAATGTGCCTTTTGTTTTCCAGTGAATCATCTAGTGAGTTCAAACCATTGGCCTGCTAATTAACAGCTACATTCTTAACCAGAACACCACCAAAACTCCATAAAAAGTAATTTACTCGCTCACTGCCACCAATGCATAGCTGATCTTCCATTGAGTATCTTTGAGGCTGTAAACCTGGGAGAAGATTGTTCATTTTTCTCCACTGTTTTATTCAAACTGAACTACTAGAGAGGTGGAGCATTTGGGTTAAGCAGTACAACTCTCTATGGACTAGGAGAGGGACAACAGAAAAAAAAGACTGCTAGATCAGTAACTAGCAAATACATATATATTTGTTCCAGATAAGAAATATATATATATATGTGTGTGTGTGTGTGTGTTCCAGATAAGAAATGACAAAAAAATGAAATTATATATTGAAACAGAAATAGAGAGCAATGGGTAGTTTTGAGAGAATGTCAACTGCTCAACTTTGACACATATTGGAAAGAAGAATGACTCCCAGTGTTTTGGGTTCAGTAAATGGAAACTTGGTGATAGCATAAAGCAGGGTAGAGAATTAAAAGAATACTAAGTTTAGAAAAAGACAGAGAGCGTGCTATCATGATTGGTTACTTGGGATCCATTGAGCTTAAGGTGCCTGTGTGAGTTAAACTTGTGATATGAATTTCTGCGTAAAAGACTTAATTAAAGACAAGGGCAGGATAAAAGCAGAGATTATTGGTACTTAAATGAAGATTGTGAGCAAGAAGAACAAAGGTAGATCTGTCAGGTAAGAGTTGAAAAGGACCAAGTACATAACACTACACAATTTAAAGTGATTGAAAAAGCAAAGAAGCACTGGAGATTGAGAAGTAAGTGAATGTAAAGTGGAGCTAGAAGCTGATATGGCATTTTCATATAATCCACCACTGTTGAGGCAATCCTGACTCATAGAAACACTATGGAAGAGAAAAGAAATGTTGTATAGATTTATTTTCAAATTCTGTAAATATATATGGGAGCTGATTTTCTCTTAAGGAGCAATAGTGGGTTTGAATCACTGACCTTTGAATTAGCAGGCCTACAGTTAACCCAATGCACAAATAGTGTTCCTTATTTAATATAACGGAGGTAGGAAAATCAGAACGAAGAGTGTATTCAATTACATATTATACCATTTCTGATGCTGTTGTTGTTGTTATATGCCATCGAGTTGCTTGCAACTCATAGCGACCCTATGTACAACAGCCCTAAA
>NW_006399763.1:29891689-29892241 GCF_000299155.1 Elephantulus edwardii | reverse complement strand
AGTGCAACAATGAATGAGTGGAAGCCCAAAATCTCTGTAAATGTTTATGAAAATTAATAAAATATAATTATAGAAAAAAAAAGAAGACTGTCATGATTAAAAACATATTATATAACCTAAAGTAATCACTGATATAATAAAGCATAAAAATATAGTTGATCAAGCAAAAATGAAAATAAACTAGAATTGAAAGAAAATTTAGAAAAAATGAAAATAATTATTAATCCAAGTAAGAGTGGCAAAGAGATAAAACATTTCATTATAACATCTGCTCTAAACTAGTCATCTTGTTACATTAAAATGTTTCCCCTTTGTTCTTTTTAATTTTTATTTGAATAAAATTCCCTTGGAAATATCTTTGAAAGTATGATTTTCCCAGTTAGTACGATTCTTTAATAGCTATTCAGTGATAATCATATTGAAGTAATACAATAATTTAATAGTAAGTCCTATTAAAATTGAAGGATTAAAATTAAAATGGCTTCTATAGTTCTCTGCTAAGTTAAACTCAGGAATTTTTTCCATTGTCCCGGGTAGTGCCCCACACCCAGT
>NW_006399763.1:29879974-29891589 GCF_000299155.1 Elephantulus edwardii | reverse complement strand
CACAGCTCAAAGGCATCAATTCTCCTTCTATCCTCCTTAGTCATTGTTCAACTCTCTGGTGCATAACAAGTGATAGCAAAGACCATGGTCTGTATCAGATGCACCTTAGTCTCCAGAGAGACACCATTGCTCTTCAGTAGTTTGGAGAGATCCCAGACAGCAGACTTTCCCATGGCAATACATCTTTTAATTTCTTGGCTACTGGTGCCAAGAGTGTTGACTGTGGATCCAAGCAAACTAAAGCTGTGAACAATCTAGTATATTTGGAATGCTGTTGTTGTTAGGTGTCATGGAGTTAATCCAAACTCCTACAAACAGACCTGAGACTTTTCTTATCCTGTGACATTTACATCTATTTTAAATAGAGTGAGGACAATTTTAGATTGTGTGATAATTTGTACATTCTGTTGGATAACCTTTTATGGGAATGAGAATAAATATGGATCTCTTCTAGTTAGTTGGCTAAGCATTTAGCCTCCAAATTTCCTAGAATTAACTGCTGAGAATATCCAGTTAGTTGAAACATGTTACTGGTATTACACCATTTTCTGGGGTCTTATTTTTCCCAATGCCTTCAGTGTAGTTTGGACTTCTTCCTTCATGACCACTGGCTATTGTTAATATGATGCTTCCTGAAATATTTTAGTGTCATCCAATTATTTTTTTTTTACAGTGACTTTGTGTATTCCTTCAATCTTCTTTTAATGTTTCCTGGATCATTCAAGATTTTACCCTTGATGTCTCTAAATATTGCAACAAGGCTTGTATTTTTTTCAGTTCTTTCAATTTAAGAGATTCCAAGTGCATTATTTCCTTCTTAATTTCCTACACTAGTACTTTGCACATTCTGTTATAATACTTTGCTTTATCTTCTTGATCTTCTCTTTGAAATGTTCTCTTCACCTCTTTTATTTCTGTATTTGTCCTCGGGCCATTTTCAAGGTTTCTTCTATCATCTATTTCAGTTTTTTCTTCCTAGTCTGGTTTTGACTGCTGATCTTGAGTTTTTCCATCCATTATATCCATAAATATAGACAGTCTTATTCCTGTGCAATACATCATGTGAGATCCATGTGTAAAATCATCTTTTTTTTAAGAAAAGATTTTCAGTGATGAATAAGTCATCTAAAACTTGATAAAGCTGTATATTGAGAGAGATCCGCTAGAATTTCAAGCTGAGTTTAGAAATGGCCATGGCACCAGGAATATCATTACTAATGTCAGATGAATCTTGATTGAAAGCACAGAATACCAGAATAATGTATATGTATGCTTTATTTACAAAAGCATTTGACTATGTGTATCATTATAAACTATTGCAAACATTAAGAAGAATAGGAATGCCAGAACACTTATTTATGTGCATATGAAATATATGTCTAGACCAAGAAGCTGTTGTTAGAACAACATGGTTTAAAACATGGTTAAGACTACATGGTTTAAAATAAAGAAAGGTATGTGTTCAAGATATATTCTTTCTCCATATTTATTTAACCTGTATACTGAACAAATCCTTCAATAAACTCAACTGTATGAAGAGCAATGTGTCATTAGGGTCAGAGGAGGACTCATCAACAACGTACATAATTCATATGACACAACCTTACCTGCTGAAAGACAAAAGGACTTGAGATGCTTGTACCAGAAGATCAGCAACGATTTTCACTTCCACACCAAGAAGCATCTCACCATCAGAAATAAGAACATACTTATCACTGGACCCATAAGCATCATCAGGATAGATGGAGAAATGATTGAAATTGTCAACAATTTCATCTTATTATGAGCGACAATGAACACCTTTCATACCATCAGTAAGAAGAGAAGGAAACATATTGCACTGGAAAGTCTCTTGTCAGGGATGTATCCAAATCACTGAGGAGTGATGATGTCAGTTTGAACATTAAGGTACCCCAATTTCAGGCCATCATCTTTTTAATCACATGCTATGCATCTGAGAATTAGGCAATAAATCATAATATAAGAAGAAGAATATGCTTATGAGTTATAGTACTGAAAATCCCATAGATTGTCTGGGTGTTAGCCTAAAAGCTAGCTTTTTAAAAAAAAAAAAAAATTAGCCATTATAGTTAACCACATCTGGTTTCCAGGTCTCTTAACTGCAAGCATACAATTTTCAAATCACCAACATATGTGGGACTAGGATAAGAAAAAAAGTGTTTTTCTACAAAGGGGAGGAAGCCTTGAGGTGAGGAAGGCTTGTGGTCGGAAGACCTTGGTAACAGCGAGTTATTGTTGTGGACAGTTGGTGTCAAAGTGTGAACTAAGGCCTCTTACATTTGTGCTGGCCACAGTTTGGCTGTTCTTGCTGTATGTTTGAAGGAGAAGCTGAATTATATGTGCTCTGAGACAAACTTTCCTGGATGATTTGGTTATAACTACTCTTAGGCAAACCTTGCTGGGTGATTTGGATTTGACTGCTGAAGTGTAAACAGAGCCTGGACTTACTGAGGAATTGTGCCTTGGGACTGTTGGGTTAAAGTCTGGATTTGTATTGTGAGACATTCTTTGCCTCTTCCACTCTTCTAATAATCTCCATTATTGGTATCATAAATGTGAGTCTGTAAGTTAACACTGAATAAATGAACCTTGTGTTTCAGTTCCATGGAGCTGGGCTATAGGATTTTTACCTACTTTCTCTTCTTGAGCAGAGAGGAGCTGTGTTATTCTTATTCTCTCTGGCCCTTTCAGAAAGACTCCTATGGCCCTGTGCCTCTATGGCCCGATTTCAGTTCCTTAGACACTGTCAAAAATACAAACAATATTATTTTGGGGAAAGTGTAGTCAGAACACTCTTTGAAGGCAAAGTTGCACATCACATACTTTGGGTATATCCCTTATAGTAAGGCATCATGCCTAAAATGGTGGAGGTGGGAGGTGCTAGCAAAGGAGAAGATGACCCTCAGTGAGATGGGTTGACACAGTGACCGCAATATATCAAGGGTTGCAATTCTCTGACCAGCAAGAAGTGATTGGCGATGGAATGAACTACGCAAGACTTTAGTCATGAGGTAGAGGAGAGGAACTCATGGATGAGTGTTATCCTGATCTATAGTCTTCATTACTTTTATTTGAGAAGTTTTGTAAGTGGAAAAGCATGTTGACTAGAGAAACAATATGTTGTTTATAATTTCTTATATTATTTGCTGACTTTTTTCTGTTTACAAGACCACATCTATGTTAGAAGGCAGTGTCAGCTGGAGAATCAAGGTTTTTCATGAACACAAAAACACACATCCATAAAACAGTGTGTTTTCCCCAATTACTTTTTTTTTAATATTTTCTCTAATCTAGGTAGCTCCTGTCTTGTTCAATTTAACCCCTATGCTCAAGTGTGTCAGAGGTTATGAGGATGCTTCAGGATAGGGCAGGTTTTAAATCTTTTATCCATTGGATCAAAATAAGTTGTACTCAATTTGAAGACAAATAACAACAATGACACCACCAACAACATTTTATATTGAATCATAAGGGTAAGATTTCCTGAGAGGTGACTCTTTTAAATATATTTTTAAAAATTTTATACTGATTTGTTTACATAGTTAGAATATATTTTCACATAAGATTTTTTCCCATTTCTTTCAACTCTCCCATCAAATTGTGCAACCTATGATTAACAGCACCCCCATCCTCACTTCTCTGCTTCCACCTTCCCCCCACCCCTTGGAACTTATACTCCTTCTACAATAATGAATGCTATGCATAATGCTCTTCAGTCCCTCCCAAGTTAGGTAGCAATTTACAAAATCGTTATTCCTGTGTGCTGTGTAGTATACTATTATGTGATGGTACCACCGCTTCTCAATCCATTTGTTTGTGGTTGGATATCTGGGCTGTTTCGATGTTTTTGCTCAAACAGACTTCATTACTCCTCGGTTATTTGGAGAGATCCCTGACCTTTTCAAAAAGCACAGTCTTGCACAGACTTTTCCAGTGTAATATTTCTCCTGATTTCCAAACTGCTGGTAGCAAGTATATTGATTTGGGATTCAAGCAAGATGAATTTATTGACAGTCTCAATTTGTTCCTCACTCATCACGTTACCTATCAGTCCTGTGGCAAGAATTTTTGTTTTCTTGATGTTAAGCTGCAATCCATAATGAAAGTTATAGTGTTAAATCTTTTTTCAGCAAGTGTTTCAAGTCCTCCTCACTTTCAAAAAGCAAAGTTATGTCATCTGCATAAAGAAGGTCATTGATGAGTCTTCCTCCAATCCTGATGATGGTAATTCCACATCATCCTGCTGTGTCAGCCATACGTTCCGTTGTAATGCTTCAGCTCCCAGCAGTCACAGGAATAGTTTGTCTTGGAGCAGAAGCTCATATACAGGGATCTTCCTCCAGAATCATCAAAGAGAGAAAGCTATCCTTTAGAACTAGTATCTGGGATTCAAAAGTGTGGCCTCATAAATATGATATTTAACTCTCAGTTTGTTGTTTTGAGGAATTAATCACATATTTATGTAATTACTTTGTAGCTTGGATATTTGTATTATTGCTTACTTATCTGTGTCCTAATTAGTGCAGCATTTGTCATTTTACTGTACTTGTATGTTGCTGTGATGCTAAAAGCTAGGCCAGCAGTGGTTTACATGCCAGAAGGGATCATCCATGTTGGATTGGTTTCAGTGGAACTTCAGATTAAGACAGACTAAAAACAAGGATTCACTTCTGAAATAATAGACCTCTGAAAACTCTATAATGAAAGAATATGAGTTAACAATGGGATATAGGAAATTAAAAAAAATCTTTCTGCCTTTTCGCAAAAGTTAAGAGAAAAAGATGGAAGTATGATTTTAAAAGATTATGCATTCAAAATAGTTTCCTTTTTTAAAATACAAAAGATCTTATAGCACGCTTATATGTCAATGGATACTTTTCTTATAGGAAAGAGTACATTGATGCAATTTCAAGTATGTGAGTGGATTAAATAAAAGCAAATGTTGACCTCAAAGAAAAAATATTACATGACTGTAAATAAGCTGGTAATGGGGAAATAACTCCATTCTAATTGTTGTTTTTTGAGGTCTTTTAAGTAAAACAAATTGAGAATAGGGAATTACTCTTGGGAGATAATATATTTGGTCACCTTTTTTGGGTAATGGAATTGACATTTATAACTTGTCAAAAGGATTGTTACAGGTATACATTTCTAACTCGAGTTTTGATATTTTACAAATATGTTGTAAAATATCAAAACTCGAGTTAGAAATATGACTTAAATAAAATAAATTAAAAAGCTATAATAAAGTTAACCCAAAATTCTAGTTATAGTCCTTATTATTGTTTATTTCTCATGTTCTTTTTAAATTTTGACTTTTTTCCAATATTTTTATGTTTTCAATGCATTTTTCAATATTTATGATCTAAAAAAAAGAAATGTGATTATCAAGGTGAAATAAGTTTGTTGTCATTAATATAACTAAAGAAATATATCTGAAGGCAAAATCTAGACACAGTTATATATGCTAACTTTGTCTTTTTATAAAAGTAATCAAAACTTGTTTGTATCCCTTGCTAGTTGCAGATTTTCAATAAGGAAAAAGAGTGATAAAGATTCCCTTTTGATTAAATCATCTAGTTGTGCAAAGTCTGTGCATACTTTATTGTAAGCACACCTTTGTTCATTATACAATACCTTCTGATTAACTCCCTTGGGAAATTATAGCTTTAGCAATTGCTCATGCAGATTCTCTAGATTTGTATTATAACAATTTGCCTCTTCAAATGCTTTATCTTTGAAGGTGTGGCAATTTAGTTCTATAGAAAGAAAATTTAAATCTAAGGCTGTTGGTGAATATGAGGGAAGTGGTTGGATTTTCAAATTTGATACATGAGCTGATTGCTACTAACTCTTCCAAGACATAAGTTGAAAAATGTGTGTGTGTGTGTGTGTGTGTGTGTGTATTTCACATTCAATTCTGAGATTCTGAAACCAAAGTTGTATGTTAATTATTTCCAAAGTTCTTACATAGATAGGAATTGGATTAAAAGAAGTCTGCTATTGTCATTTAATTTGACACCTACAGGTACATAAAATCCTCAGTAAAGAACAGAGAAAGAATTCCTCTGTCCTTACTCTAGAACTTTCCATTGAGGACGTGTAACCACAAATAACTGCTTGCAAGACGCTTCCTCCACCATACAACTCTTGGTAGAGTCAATAAAGTGCCTAGACTAATTTTAAAGTGATTAAGGACACATATTGCAGAAACTTAGTTAGTGAAAAGAATGTGAGGAAGTGAAATGAGAGGTTGATACCAAGGAATCACCAGTAAAATGTACTACAATGAGTGAAAGTAAATGAGGTAAGTTTGAGGTCCAAAAGATTAAAAGATAAGACTCCTCCCATCTAGTGACTACAGTATCATTAACAATGACAGGTTAGGGTTTTCTCTCCCAAATTCTAAATTAAATGCCCTCCTCTATGCACGTGTTTCAAATCTACCAGTTACTCTAGGGAAGAATGATAGGCAATTTCTACTCCTTTTATTGGCTGCTTCTGAAAATCCTTGGGAGGGTCAGCTATAGGTGAGTTCCAACTAGATGCTGAACAACAATAGTCTCTTTCTTTAATCTGGTAAAGACATGAGCATATTTTTACGAGAAGGCAACAAAAAATGTGTTAATAATATTTGATTGAATTAGTAAAATAACAAAACTAAATGCCTGTAAAGACGAAGAAAATTGATTCAGGGTTCAAGGAGAAAGAAAGACTTATTGTGACAAGAGGGAAAAAAGAAAAATAATAAAAAGAACATATTACTTAAGCTTGTAAATTCACAAGTGGAAATTAAGAACATCATTATCATAGGCTGTAGATATTTATGTTGAGTAGCTTTCTGAAATGATCACCTGTTGAAAAGAAGAAAACTGGATAGTTCTTAGCTAATTTACACGACTGGTAAAGATTTGCTTTGGAGAATGCAAATGAATTTTTTAACAGAATATTTGTGACTATATATATTTCCTGGGGTGGGAGGAATGTTGATAAATAAGAATTAGAAGTTCGAAAAACAAAGATATTTAAAATTTAATCTTTAAAAAAGCTAAACACTTCTGATAATGGCAAGATCCAGAGTTTGGCACTAGGATGGTGGATGGTTTTGCTAAAATTAAAGAAAAGTTGTTGGATATGAGCTATAAAGAAATTTAAAGTATGTTGGAAGGATTACCCATATTGATTTTGAAACACCTATTAGTTTATCTTCTCACTGCTTGTAACTACATTTATGATTTTATTTTTAGTAACCAGCCTGAAAGATGGACTCAATAATTCATCCTTCTTCCTATCCTCCTGGTAACGAACGCATTGTGTGGCTCACTATCATAGTAAATAGAGTGGAGTTGATGACCATTGAAATATTTTGGAAATTGCTTAAAACTCAGGATAAAAAGCAAATATTAAAGGCAATCAGTAAAAATATACAAACCCCAAAAATAAAACAAGACAAAAAATAAAAACACAAAAGCAAACAAAAAGAACCCCAACATATACATAAGAACAAGCATGGGTTGTTGTTATGTGTTGTTGAATAGACTATGACTCTAAGAGACCTTATGAAAAAGAGCTCTGAACCTTGTCTCTAGCACAGGTGCTGTGTAAATCCACCTTACCCAGGGCTGCCTTCTCCTGCGCTGACTCTCTGCCCTTCCAAAAGTGATGTCCTTCTCCAACCACTGATCTCCCCTGGCAAAATGTCCAAAGTATGTGAGGAATTTTAACATTCTTGCTTCCAAGGAGCAACCTTATTTCACGCTCTTTAGGGCAGACCTGTTTAATCTCTTGGCAGTCCATGGTATGTCCAATACTCTTCTCAAGCGGTTCAAAGGTGGTTTCTTCTTCAAATTCTTCGTCTGCCATCTTTATTCATTGTCAAGCTCTCAGATGCATAGCAAGCAATGGAGAAGACCATGGCCTGGGTCATGTGTACCTTCATCCCTAGAGTGCACTCTGGAGAGGCACCTGACAGCCAACCTTTCTAAAGTAACTTGTCTTTTGATTTCCTGTTAGTGCCAAGACTTCACCTAATGGTCTACACAGGAATCAAATTGATTACATCTGTAGAAAAAAACTCTCTGGAGAAGCTCTATATCAGCTGGAAAAACTAGGCCAGGTGCTAATTGTGGAACAGATAATCAACTACTAATATGCAAGTTCAAACTAAAGTTTAAAAAAATTAAATTCACAAGAACCAAAGTTTGACCTTGAGTCTATACCACTAGAATTTAAAGACCATCTCAGGAACAGAGCTGAGGTCTTTAATACTAATAAACAAAGACCAGATGACCTGTGGGAAGATATCAAGAATATTATCCATAAAGAATGCAAAAAGATATTACAAAGACAGAGGAGGAATTAAAGACCAAGGTGGATGTCAGAAGAGACTCTGAATATTGCAGTAGAGTGCGGTGAAGGAGCTTAACAGAACATTTAAAATAAGAGCTGCATGGGAAGACAAAGCAAAGTATTATAATGAAATGTGCAAAGAGCTGGAGTCAGAAAAACAAAGGGGATGAACTCACTCGACATTTCTTAAGCTGAAGGAACTAAAGAACAAGTTTAAGCTTCGAGTTTCAATATTTAAGGATTCTGAGAGCAGAATGTTGAATGTCTTAGGAAGCATAAAAAGAAGATGAATGGAGTACACAGAGTCACAATACCAAAAATAATTGGCTGACACAGAAGAATTTCATGAAACAACATGTGATCAAGCAGCAATGGTGATGAAAGAGGACGTTCAAGGTGCTCTGGCAAAAAACAAGGCCTCGGGAAATGGTGGACACCAACTGACATATTTCAGCAAACAAATGCTGCCCTGGATGTGTTCCCAGGTTATGCCAAGAAATCTGGAGGACAACTATTTATTTCAATTAAAAAAAATCTGTGGAAATTATCAAATAATATTAATATCACACTCAAGCAAAATCCTGCTGAAGATTATCCAAAAAACGATTGGAACAATACATAAGCAGAGAATTTCCAGATGTACAAGCTATGTTTAAAAGAGCCATAGCACTTGGGACATCCTAGTCAATGTTAGATGGATCTTGGTCGAAAGCAGAGAATATCAGAGGAATGTTTGTCTGTGTTTCAATGTCATTTGACTGTGTGGATCACAATGAATTGTGGCTAGCCTTAAGAAGAATGGGAATCCTGGAATACTTAATTGTGCTCATACTAATCCTGGTCCAATATATTTGGATCAAGAAGCAGTTTTCAGAACAGAGCAGGGAAACACTGCATGGTTCAGGATCAGGAAAGGTTTGTGTCAAAGATGCATCTTATCTCTATAGCTTTTCAATCTGTTTGTAGAACAGATCATTCTGGAGGCTGGAATTTATGCGGAGAAATGTGGCATCAGGATTAGAGAAAGACTCATCCACAACCTGCATTATGCAGATTATACAACCTTGCCTGTTGAAACTGAGGAGGACATGAGGCGTATTCTGCAGATGGTCAAGGACTGTAGTCTTCAATATGAATTGAAGTTCAACATTAAGAAGACAAAGATTCTCACCACTGGGCCTTGTGGAGGCTTCATGAGAGATGGAGACGAGATTAAGACTGTTAACAACTTATGCTTGCTTGAGTCCACAGTCAACAATCTTGGTACCAGAAGTCAGGAAATCAAAAGCTGAATTGCATTGAGAAAGTCTGATGAGCAATGATGTCAGTCTGAAGACTAAGGTGAGCCTAAATCAGGTCATGGTCTTCACAACTACTTGCTATGAATCAGAGAGCTGGACAATGACTAAGGACAATAGAACAAGAAACAGTGCCTTTAACTTGTGATGGAGAAGAGTGTTGACCATATCATGGACTGCAAGGAGAACAAAGAGGTCCATCCTGGAGAAGGTGAAACGAAGTTGCTCCCTGGAGGTAGGAGTTTTGGAGCTCCATCTCATATACTTTGGGCACATGTTCAAGAGGGATCAGTTCTCTTCTGGAAGAACATCATGCTTGGAAGGGTAGAGTTTTGTACTTGGTGTTCTGGGTTTGTGGGTCGCAGAAGGCAGAGTCTCACTAGAGATATGGAGACTAAGGCCCAAAGCTCTGTTAGGCTTGCAGCACCCATTTAGAGCTGAACCTTGTATTTATTGTAAAGCACAAAGAAAGGCATATGCTGAAGTGCATGTACACATTATTACTGGTGCTAAGGTGTATGTACACATCTTTCAGGGTACAGAGAAACAAAACATTTTTTGGCTGGAGCAAGTTATTTTAAACTACCTGAGATTCTGTGCATTCTCACTATATTTTGACTTGCAAATGCAATGGTTAAGTAAGTCTGATGAAAGTCTAAAAAAAAAAAAGTTAACTTGTAGTGTTCCAGGGGATGTACTTGGAAACATCCAATAAACTTCAGAACTTTTCTTAGAGAGCTTAACCCTTTAGGGGTAAAACAGCTCATCATAGAGTGTTGATGTGGAGTAATTCCTGGAAAAAAGTCAGAGCCATGTGCAGCCCTGACATTCCTAAGGGTCCGTCACATGAAAAAGCATCGGGGTTCCTGGAACATTTCCTTTTACAGCAGACTCCTCAATATAGCCATTAACCTTTCAGGGATCCTTCAGTGGAGGGACAGCACAGGAAAGGAAGAGCCAGGATAAGACGGATTGACCCAGTGACTGAAGAACTGGGATTGGGCTTGTCAGAAACAGTGAAAGGTTAGGGTTGTGTGCTGTTGTACATAGGGTCACTATGAGTCGCTGGCCACTTGATGGTACATAACAACAAGAACAATACCAAAAGAATTGAGTATAGATCCAAGAAAAATTAAATTAACAACCTCAATCTTTTCTCTATCTTTCATGATGCTGTCAATTGGCCTTGTAGTTAATTATCATGTTGAGATTCAATCAGTTTCGTAGTCTAAGTATAGGTTTCACATGAGCACAATCAAGTGTTTTGGAATTCCCATTTTTCTCAGTGTTAGTCACAACTTGTGGCAATCAACACATCCAAGTACCTTTGCCTAGTCAATAAAACAGGAATCAATATCCTTCTGGTACTCTTTACTTTTTAATCAGTAAAAATACTAACTAAAATATACATATAGTGGAGATATGTCATTATAGTACTGAAAGGATATAGGAAGGACCATCAATGTAGACTTTTATGTCTAGCGAAAATATCTTTTTAAAAGGAAGAAAAAAAAACCTGAAAGAAGTTCTTGTCACCAGAGACCTCCATTGCAAGAAATGCTAATGTATTTCCCTCTAAAAGGAAGCAAACAATAGGAAATTAAAATTTTGATTCAGGCAGGGTAGTAAATTGTATCATGAAAGAAAACTAAATAGAGAAATAAATACAGCGTATTTTTATTAATTTACTATCTTTAAAAGATATTTAGGCTACGTGAACTCAGTCTTATAAGAACAAATACTGTATCAGGCCACTATTGTAGAAATAGGCAACTAGTAAGATGTGTATGAGAATCTAATGGTGGTAAAGTGGGAACAGAGGGATAATGATGAGTGCTGGATTAATCATGTTGTTGTTGTTGTTGTTGTTGTTGTTATGTGCCTTCGAGTCGCCTGCGACTCATAGCGACCCTATGTACAACAGCCCTAAACTCCGCTCTGTCCTGT
>NW_006399763.1:29856789-29875164 GCF_000299155.1 Elephantulus edwardii | reverse complement strand
GGTGTCTTGGAGTCTTGGGTCTTCGCCGTCCACTCGGGACCAGACCACCCGTTCTGGGGGTCTTTCAAAAACAATTTCTTATTCAATAGGAATGGAAAATAGAATAGGTTTCTGATTAAAAACTCATAATAATAATTCTATGTTGATAAACCATTGACTTTCTATAAATAGATCAGAAAGTGTCAATAGGAGCTTTCCCATGCATATTAACACTGATAAAAATGACTGGGATTGACTTCCATTAAAACATATACAAAGAGATTTATCCATTCTGTGAATCCTTGGATTTTATTTTCCAGGTACAATGAAAAGAATTCATTTGATCATTGCAATTCTTGAGCATATTAAATAGATTGTAGTTTTTTCAAAGCCTATTCAACACTTTTCTCTACCTATGCATTCTGTATTCTGGGGTTGTTCAACTGTCAATAAGATTTTTTAAAGTAAATCATATAATCTCTAAGTGAAAACATCCAATCTTCCTTTGCTTAGTAAAGGAAAAGAGAATGATAATTTTTTTAGGGGAAAAAGTCATTATTATAAAGAAAATATATCAGTTTATTTTTTTTTTTAATTTTGTATGAAAAACACTTATGGTGGAGAAAAATGGGCAATCTCCCCAAGTGTAATTTCAAATAGCCTCTGACACCTGGTTGGAGGGTCAGCTATGAGTTATTCCTTACTAAATGGCAGTGAGAGCGTGATTTGATAATCAGGGTATACAAATTCAAAAGTACTTTATTCATTGCCTATAAATAAACTCATTTTAAAGCTTTTTCCATAATACCTCCTTCCATGAACTGCTTATGTTAATTATATTAACTTCACATGCTCTTCACTTACAAGAAGAGTCTGACAACTTAGGGACCTTCTTTTTGTTCATTCTATTAGTGGTTCCATCCTTGATCCTGCAGTTTCACTCATCACTGTCACCATATTAGGATAATTTTGACAGGCACATACCATAATGCTATCGATGATCATCTGACTCACCTCAAACGTTTTTACATGGATTCTTTTTCTTATTGAAATATAATGTAAATTATTTATTTGAGATCAAGGCCTTCTTATATCTATTCTCTAGAAATAATGAAGACTTTCAAAGAGACAGAACATCTCCCATTTATCTGGTTATGTATTTGGTTCTTTCCCCACCTGCTTTAAGGAAGGCCACCTGAAGAAGGCAGCATACTTTCTCCTAATAATTTTATAAAGGCTGCAAGAGAACAATGTACTCCAAAATTCTGGTAGTCTTCTAATATGGTGACAATATATCCAGTCACATGATTATGACATGACTCCCAAAAGACAATTAATTGGCAGAAAATTATTTTACTGCTGTGAAACAGAATTGTCAATCCCTTTGCTTCAGGGTGTGTTTTCATTACTCCCTTCCCCATTTTAACTCATATTACTCTATGTATTATATCACTTCTAATAATTTTATCTATAAGATGAGGCTAGTCATAAATATGCATTAGAGCTTACTAGTGTTAGTTGCTGTCCTTAATATTTACATAAATTACATTACTAAATCCTCTTACTATGAAGTGAGTTTCAATTAATGTCTTCAAAGAATAGTGATTCAGAAGCATTTATTACCATTTCAAAGCTGCAAAGCTCAGTAATAATGGAGACAGGATAGAAATTTGAGCATGTAAAGCCCCAAAACTCCTGCTTCCCATCACAGATATATTTTCTTCATATATTTTATGTTCAAAAGCATCAAGTAATATAACTTAAAATATCTAACAATAAGATTACTGTTGTTGTGTACCATAGAGTCAGAACTGACTCATAGTTGACACTCTATTGGGTTTTTAGATGCAGTTAATCACACGGGAGAAGATAGCCAATTTTTCTCCCCCAGAGCAGCTAGTGGTCTTGAACTGCATGCCTTTGGGATTGCAGCACAACTTCTTGATAGCAGTTTGTTAGCATTTGTCCCTCCAGAAAAGTTACACAATTACATTATAGATAATAACAGTATAAAGTAGCAAAAATACTGCAATTATAAATACTTTCCCAATTTCTCCTATTCTTTTACATTCCCTTCATGCATGTGTAAGTATTTCTGAAGTTGAGCATTTATTCTACTATAGGTCCTTAGTCAGTACAGATTTGAAAGTAAGATTATTCTCCCTTCAAAAGTGTCAAAGGAAGTTTCTATAGCCGTTGAATGGGTATTTGCAATCGTCTAAGACACCAAAGCTGAAAATCATACCAATCCTTTTAAGTGAGGGATAATTGTCTTGCCTTTCCCCCCTCCATATTTCTTAATTTACTAATTATCGAGGTCCTGCCCCGATATATCGAAACAGTTCCACCAAGAGAAGAGACGAGGATTAAATGAAGACACAGAGAGCCTCCTCGTTGATCATGAATCCCTTCTTCTATTATTTCTAAAAAGGCTTATATAGGTTTTCGAAAAGCACACCTGCAGGGGTAATCACACCATCTCATTTAGGTTTCTGTTCAAGATAGTCCTAGCCAAGATGGAATCAGTTCTGCCAGTTTCACAAATGTAGCGCCAGTCTTGCCTTGCAAGTCAGTCAGGCCTCTGACAACTAATAATAATCATAATTTACTTAATCACTATCATAAATTTTAATGTTTACTGGAATTATTTATTGACATTTTACTGGCTTTCCATTTCTAGTCTTCCTTCAGTATTTTTTTTCTTTGAGTATTATTTATACATAACATCATCTAGAACTTTGTAAGTTATTAAACCACCTCCAGTTCTAAAATATTCCTTTTCTCCTCTTGCAGAATTGGCAAGCATCTCTATCCCTCTCTCTCTCTCTCCCCCCACCCTATAGACATAGGCTAGGAACTTATTCACAGCTGACCCTCAAGTCTGTTTCCAGAGGCTAGAAACTATATGAGAGAAAAAGAACTGTTTCTTCTGCAGAGTCCCTGGTGGATTCAAAGTAAACCACCAGAGAGGCCCACTTTGGTCTTGGCAGTGCAGCTTTCTACACAGAACACCACCAGAGATCCCTAAATAACATGTAACATTTGTTTTACTCCAGATCTGCAAAAAACTAAGGAAAATATGTTTCAACTTCTACATATATTTTTGAGTGAACAGATAAAATGACTGAATGAGTAAATATAGTATCTCATGGACCAGAAACATTACCAGGCATCACTAAGGAGGTATAATGGTACAGGCTGATTAGGTGACACCTTCAGAGAGGGCAACACCCAAAAGGTTACATACTATAAAAGGTTTTTTAGGATTAGCTATGTGTACTTGGGTACGAGATACTGACTCTTGGCTGTGTATTTGTATATTTTTTTGGAAGCTTTATGTGCTGTTGCAAGATGAGGTGCTAAGTACCTGCGGGCTGTGGGCACATTGAACAGAAGCTATGATGTGTGTAAGCCTGGCCTAATTCTGTAGAACTTGGTCCTGAAGGTGCTTCATTGTGAGAAATGTGGGCTGATTTGATAAGCTTCTACTCTAAGTAACACTAACCCTTTTGAAACCACTGAAAACCATACTTTTTTGTCAGCAAGTTGGCCATCACTCAGAGCAACCCTATGGATAATGAATCAAACCCTTCCCAACCCTATGCCATCTTCTCTATCCTTAACACACTAAACCCATTATTGCAGTCAGTATATCTCACTAAGGATTTTCCTCTTTTAGCTTGACCTATCACTGTTCCAAACATAATGTCCATCTATGAAGACTAGTCCCACTTAACAATATGCCCAAAATAAGTGAGACAGAATTTCACCATTCTTGCCTACACAAAGCATCCTGATTTCACTTTCTCTGGGACAGATGTCTTTGTTCTCATGGCAATCCATAGATTATTCAATACTCTTCATCAATCGCATAACTCAAAGGCATCTTTTCTTCTGTCAACTTTATTCCTGTCCAGTTTTCAGGTGTTATAGTAAGCATTTGAGAAGGCTATAGCTTGGATCATGTGCACCTAGTCTTTAAACTGACAATATTGCTTTTTTAGTACACTTAGAAGTCATTGATAGTACATTATCCCAATGCAACTCATCTTTGATTTTTCGACTGCCAGACTGTGAATACAGGTAAGAGGAAATCATTAATAATTTCAACCTTTTCTCCATCTATCATTATACAGAGTATTGGTCTGATGGTGAGCATTTCTGTGTTTGTTATGTTGAGATGTAACTCACATTGAAGGCTTTAGTCCTTGATATTGAGTGTGTATATTTAATTTAATTACTCTTTGCATCTATTGAATACTATTATGATGAATTTGAGAAGACTAATACAAATCGCCTTAGTGAATAAAATCTGAGTCCGTTATGCATTGTCACATCACACAGACATAGGGTTTTTGACCTGTCCAATAAGGAAAGTTTCATTTGGCAATCCATGGTATATTCAATATTCTTCACCAGCACCACAATTCAGAGGCATTAACTCTTCTTTGGTCTCCCTTTTTCTAAGAAATCTGCCTTGGAGAAAATGCAACTAGAATATGCCTTAGAGGCAAAAATGGTGAAATAATTGTCTCATATACTTTTGCATGTTATCTGTAAATGTCAGTCCTTGGAAAAAGACACCATGTGGGGAAAATTGAGGGTCAGTAGAGAGAAGAAGACTCTTAACAAAATGAATTGTTACATTGACTGTAATAATGGACTTGACACAGGCTAAGGTAATGTTTCAATCTGTTGTTCATAAGGCCATTATGAGTCTTGACAATTCAAGGGGACATAACAACAAGTAACATGCCTTTGAAAAACTCTGGAATGTAGCAAAAGTGCCTGACTGGACAGTAACTAGGTTAGTAGTTACACAGAAGCATTATTATCTCTGGGCCCTACAGACACTAATGAATGATGGCCCTTTAAGGAGTCCTCTTGGTCTAGTCAGTGAAGTGTTCGGTTGATAACAGAAAGTCAAGCATTTCAAAATCTCCAACTGTTTCACAAGAGAAAGATGTGGAAATCTATTC
Organism: Elephantulus edwardii; assembly: GCF_000299155.1. Classification (NCBI taxonomy): domain Eukaryota; kingdom Metazoa; phylum Chordata; class Mammalia; order Macroscelidea; family Macroscelididae; genus Elephantulus; species Elephantulus edwardii. Next base: position 29,870,206 of record NW_006399763.1, on the reverse strand, counting down.
TCACAATTATTTATAGCATAGGAAACCCTATCTTCCTGAGCTACAATCAAGGATGGTGGGCTTTGTACTTTTTATACATGCAAATCTAACCATCAGCTAGCAAAGTAAACATTTCAGGATTTTTTATCCACTCCCTTTTACTCCTCATGTACCCAGCATATAGATTTATAGGCTTTAGTTTTCCCTTTTTTATCCCTTACAGTAGTCATGGTATGTTCTTTTCCACTTTTATAGTTTACTAAATCTTTAAGTACATAATTATTAGAATAAATCTCTTTGATGCACAAATATACAAACCAATTTAATTACCAGAATTTCATGGTTTTACTGGCAGGAATCTGGTTGTCCTTCTGTGGTTCTGCAGGTAAGCTTCCCTTATTAATAGTTTTTGATCCAATCAATCTTGATTTTGTCTCCAAATTCCCCCAAATCCAAACCTAGTATTTCTAAAAACATTTAGAGACTGCTTTACCTTCGTGATCTCATTTATATCCTTAACATTGTCCTGATTGTGGGTCAGGTGGGATATTTTCCAGTGGCATTGCCTTATCTTATGATTTGCAATTCACATCTATGTGCACTTATTACAGTTTTAAAATAAGCTCACAAATTCTTTGATACCACTTTTCCCATCAAAAACTCAAGACTTATTGCTATAAAGCTGAATTCAAATCACAGTTGATGCAAAATTTGGTTTCAGACAAATTATATAGGAGGGGATTGCTCATCTTTCTCATGTGGAGTTACTACTGGTAAATTTGAAGCAACAGAGGCATGGACTTTAGCCTATCAGTGCAATTTCCCTAGGACACCAGACATTCCTCTTTCCTTCAAAATGTGCTGACTGATTTTACTTCAGTTATATATGTGTGCTGTTAAGGGTTTATTGTTCAAAATGGTTTTTCTCATCATTGAATTTGGATTTACAATGTGAATGGGCAAAAAATGCAAATAAAGTATCTGAGCCTATCTGCAAGGCTAGCCTCTTGTATCCACTGAGCAGACACAGTAGTAAGTAGAGTTGCAGAGTTTCACCACCAACAAAGAAACAGCAGAGAATGAAGCATACTCTTCAGGGTCAGAGATTCTTGCATGAGTCAGGCCTATTAGAGGGCAGCAGCAGCTGCAATAGAGAACCAAAGACCTGACATGAGACAAAGCTGACCGAGGGACTGCTACTCTACAGAACTAGAGTAAGGATCTTTCACCCAAGTTTGCTGGGGGACTCAGAAGGAGGGGATGGAAAAGTCATAACTGGCAGAAATAAGAACTTTGTAACACTGACCTAAAGTTGTGTGATTGAAGGCTGAAGGACCTGGGAACAAGCTTCAGAATCTGTCTTACTTGAAAAAAAAAAATCTTGTTGCCAGTAGAAATTGTCTCTTTCACTTTCCTCAATTAACTCTATAATCCTGAGCATGGTTCTGTGTTCTCTGTGAGTAAGTGCAACAGCCTTCAGACCCAGCATTGGTGTTGGAACTAGTAGAAAGAGGTGTTGGGGTATGAGGACATGTCTGACTTCAAGGGAATAGGTTTGTGTTTTGGATGATGTTGGTGGAGGCAGTGTTCCCCCTTGTGCAGTTAGCAGAGGTCAGATACAGCCATCCCCATGCTGCCCTGGCTCTTTCACAGTATAAATTGAATTTATTGATTTGCTTCTAATAAAATATGGAATAATTGGCGGTACATCACTTTTTAAGTTTAAATCAGAAAGGACACATTGTGGATTCTTCTTTATTTTCTCTGGATTTAGTCATTCTAAAGGAAGCCTAATGTTATGTCATACAGATACTCACACAGTTGTTGTTGTTGTTGATTGCCTTCAAGTTGAGCACCCCTCATAGCAACACTATGAACAAAAGACTTGAAGCTCCTCTACAACTATCACTATTTATCAAAGTTCATCGTTTTCAGAGGCCTATTATTTAGGAAGTAGATGCCACTCCTGCTTCCAAACTCACACAGCATTATTTTATTTTATTTTTTATTATTATGAGACCCAAGGGGTAAGAAATTGAGGTCCTTTGGCAATCTCCCAATAAGTGAGTTTGGAAGTCTATTCCCCAGTCTTAGTCAAGCCTTGAGCTGACTAGGGTCCTAGGCAAGGGTTTGAGTACAAATTCATGCGATAACTGGACCAGAGTAATATAGCTAAGCTACTCCTATTTTCTGACCAGTGAAAACAGGAAGAAAAGAAATGTTTATTATTTTAGGTCATCACATTTTGGAAAAATATGTAACATAGATATAGATAATTAATGTAGAACTAGGAGTAGATTTCATCTTGCAGTGAATGTGTTTAGGGGTATGTGTGTAGGGAATATATTGAGAAAAAAAATATGTTCTAGTATCCCTTTTCCTTTTTATACCCAAAATTTAATAGATATTATTTTGAGAACATTTTAGCATTTCTCAAGATGTCTTGGGGCTGAAAAACAATATATAGGCCAAACTTACTTCATCATAATTGTCATTCCTACCAAATAAAATAAACATGTTTCAAATGATATTTTTACAATAGATTTATAAAGCTGTTGAAGAACATATTCTAGCCTCTCACAAACTCGGAATATAGAATTCTTAATGCTATAAATATTCTGCATGTATTTTTATTCCTTTATTTTTGTTTAATAAATTGTGTATCTCAAGTTATTTTTTTTCCTGTGAATTATGTTTGCATAAGTGAAATGTATATTTTGGTAGTGCATAGGAGCCTGTAATGAATTGCTGTTTGATTAATGCTACAACTGGTGCACAAAGTATCTACACAAATCCAAATGCCACCCAATTGTTTTCCTGTTTCCATATATTTTTTAAATTAAGCTTAAATTAGATATTTTAATTTCCTATTGTACTATGTAATAACAAAGCAATTTCTTGGTATCTGAAAATATTTTATGATTAGCACAATATCTTTGTAAATAATGAATAAAGACATAAAATGAGATATACACTGTACTCAATATGCTTATACTTAGAAATAGATATCAGTAGTCTTTCCCTATTTCAAGTACACTATATAAGAAAAATAGAACTAAATGACTAAGCCTTGTTATAGAAATGATGTGAATAAAGCGTTTTAGCTTCTTTTTTCAAGTGCTCAGTAAACACAGTGTAGATTTTATTTTTATTTTTACTTTAGACAATTTCTTTTGCTCTCTCACCTTTTACAGAAATAGAAGCCTAAACAACAATATTCAAAAGAGAAAATTAATCAGCCTCATGGAGAGAGGCAGTTTGCTATTCTCCATATCAACATTAATTTGGTAGTATTCTTGTATTTACCTAGTAACTGAGTTGCATTTAAAAAAAAGAAAACTTGTGAAGGAATTCTAAATATGTTTGCATGGAAAATAGAAAAGTTACAAGTTACATACAGTAAGAAAACACTCAAGGATGAGAACATTCCATCCTGTGTGCTGTAGGCGACTATATGCATGTTTGTTTTATTGTTTTTCATTTGCATATCCTCCGTCTGTCCTTAACTTAGATGTGGGATCTCAATAATTTCATTTGAAACTCAAAGCCCAGATTTTGCTGTGTGAGGAAGTTTCTGAATAAGACATCAAGTTTCTAGCCATCAGAGGATAATTTATTGATACTTGTCAAAAGGAAGTATCAGTCTAACAGAAATCAAGACAAAAGGAATGCCTGATGAATTTTCTTTGAAGTGCCTTTTATAAAAGTCCTTGGTAATACATATTGATGAACTCCAAATTGTCTTGCCTGAAGGGAAAAGAAAGTAGACTGCTTTACACTGTCTTATAAATATTCATCAAAAGAACAAGACTTATGTTTCCAGGCGTGAGGTGAATGATTACGGTTGTATGATTGCCTTGGAATCTGGATAATTAGTAAAACAGCCGTTGACAGTTAGAGAATTTTAAACTTGGTATCTTGCCGTCATTTCATTTTGAGTTAGAGATAAAGCTTCTTACAGCAAAGGGAAGCAGATTCAAGGGGTGATGGATTGATATGATCAAATTCTAGCCATTAGTTGTCTCCATGCTTGGTTATTTGCTTTCTTAAGTCAAAATCAAAACCAAAATAATGTGCTTGTTTTATAACATTTTAATTTATTTATTACTTGATAATTCATTTTTGGTTAATAAAACAATACCATCTCAACTGTGTATGGTCTCATGAAATTTGTTTCTTAATTAACCATAAAGATTGTTAATTGATAGAATCATATCATTGCAATGACCAAAACAGTAGTATTTGATTATTTTTGTGATATCATCTTGTCACTTTTTCTCATCAAGACTCATTTTGTACTGGCAAATTAATCTTATTTTCCTTTATTGAATCCATATAATTAAAGATCCAAATAGATTAAATGGACCTGAAAGGTTCAGATGACAGGGTTGGTTCATAACAACAATTAGAAAATATCTATCCTTTTGAAGTGAACTGCAAATTTATCCTGACCTGTGTTTCCTAAGTTATCTTTTCACCAAGTAGGAGGAAAATATTTTATTCTCATGGAACATTATCTATTGCAGTGTTTAGCACTTAAATGCAGTGAAGCAAATATAATATCCGCTTTGGAGCAAAATAGTTGCTCAACTTAAGTAACTGAAACTAATTATCTCTGTTGAATGAAAGACATATTCAGAAAAGGTATGAAAAATGCTTTCTATTTTTTATTAAATTTTATTAATTTTAATGAACATGTACAGAAATTTTGGGTTTCCATTCATTCATTGCTGCACTATCTTCTCTACCCTCCCTCCCAGTTCGTTCCTCTTTTCCCCCTTCCCCGAAAGTCTGTTTTAATTGTCCTATTGCCAAAGTGCTTGTCAAAGCCAGTTCTGATTAATCTCCTTTGTCAGTGTATCCTTTGCCATTGCCTCTCACTCCTCCCTGAGAGATAAGGAAAAGGGGATGGCGTATTCTCTTAGCTACTTCCTACTGAAAAGAGATGCTATAGGTTTCAGGGTGAAGATCTTCTCTCACTATTCTAAAGGGCCCCTTTGGCAATAGGAAACATATAGACTATTATGGAAATTGATTTTGGAATTTAGATGCACTGTTCTCAATTGTGCTTAGCCATACATGTTCATATCCTTGAAGATGTATCATGGAACTGTTGCAGCCTAGAAGACACAAATTTAACTAACAATTTAAAAGTAAATGAGTCAAAAATTAAAAGCAATAATATTCCAAGTAGAGGTTCTAATAGTGGCACAAATCAAGTTACAGAGGGAAGGTAGCTCTTAAAATAAAAGGCCTATTAACTATCACTTTGTCTATTATAGTATAAAGGTTAAGAACCACAAGATGTAGAGGCTCAACTATGTCATTTATTGCTCTTAAGTCCTAGAGCAAATTCCATCTACCACTGGGTTGTTTTACAGCTAGGAAGTCCACATGCAAGGCAGAGGTGAAGTAAGGAACAGCTTATGAGGTTTTCCGTCAATTCCAACAACTAAGAAATGGTGAGAAGAGTTGGGACCTCAGAAGGCTTTTAGGACCAAATAGTAGGCTCTGTGTCCAGGAGAAAATGAATATACTTACCAGTAATGTTAATGCTCACCCACAGCTCTTCTGGGAGGATCTAAATTGTTGAAGTGTCTTCCTTTGTTTACAGCTGGGAGCTGGGGCCTATTAGTCCTGTCAGCCATGAGGACCTGATGTGGGCCACCCTTGGCCAAGTGTCCTTCAGATCCACACTTATAGCAAGTGAGTGGGAGCTTCCTTTCTACTCCCTTGCCTATCTGTGGCTCTCTTCTGTGACACTGTCTACTGAAGTGGCCCAGCTTTCCATAGTGGAAGCAATTCTGACCTCCTTTAGTACCTTTGGGTGGCACCGTTTATGAGTAAGACTTCCTTTTTCTGACACAGGCCCTAACTAAACTGGCAGCAATAGCTGCCCCAATAATTTTGGCCATTCTCTGGTCTTTTCTCTTCCCTCTAGATCCCAGTTGTTAAAAGAGGGAAAAATTCAAACAAATATTCATCTTGAGCTGAAATACGTACCTATGTGGCCATTACAGCTAGTGCAGCACTCATCATTCTACCAGATGATATGTGGACACAAGGTAAGAAAGTGAATCTTAAACAAATATGTGTCCATGAATAAAATAAAGAAAATATAAATGAGAGAATAATGGATACACAAAATGAGTCAACTATTATCCTGAAAAATCTTTATGTATTGTCTCAACAATGCTACGATTTTCTGTAAGGAAAGATTGATTGCTTCAACAGTATTACCCAGAAACCTTCAGAAGATTTTTTTTAAATTATCTGGCAATGCAGAGCTGTATTAAATGTAGGAGTGAAAAAAAAATTAGTGATGAGGGTGTTGCTGTTCTTGAAATAGTAATGCAATACTATGGAAGTAAAGTAAAATTTTTTTCAACAGCAAAGAATTCATCTTGCACTCTCCTTTTTTTAATCTTGCACTTTGTTTAATGTGCTGTGTGATTCTTCTCATTCAAAATCTATGAAAAATAGTTTGGAAAAGTACTCTCTCATAAGGCATATGGTGTCAGCAGTCTGGAACATTTAAATCGATCATACAGAACACCTAGATGAATTCTATATGGAATAAAAACAAACTGCAAAACAGCCTGTGAACTGAAGTGCCAATGTCTCTGAGGAAATCTATTATTTTCTGCTATTCTGAGAAAACACTACTGAGAGATTTACCAAAGTATCTATGTTATCAGTTTCAGACCATTTTTCAAGTCTCTGTAGAACAAATCTCCATTTAAAATACCGATGGAGGAACACATTTTTTGAGCAAAAGAGAAGAAAAGGACTGACGATAAAAATATTTAAAACCTTGCTTTATGTGCCATATTGACCTGAAATTTTGTTATAGAAAAAACACTTCACAGTGCGAAACCAAGGGCTCATAAAACTGTTAAACCTGAGCTATTTCAAACGTCTAGAATGTGGAGAACTATAATGGAATTAGTACTGTCTGAGAGTAAAGTTGCCATTGTTGTCAGGAGGCGTTGAGTTGAGTATGACTCATAGCAACCCTATGAACAACAGACCTGAACCTTATCCTGTCTAGTGCCAGCCTCAACGACTCTGACACACTTGAGTTTTTTGCTGTAGTCACTGTGTCTATCCATCTCATCTAGGATCTTCTTCCCTTTTGCTGACATTTCCATGAATGCTGTTCTTTTCAAAGGAATAGCTTTTCCTAGTAACATTTTAAAAGTATATATGAGAGACAAAGCTTCACCATCTTTGCCTCTTAGAAGCACTCTGTCTGAATGTTTTCCAAACCATATTTCATTGTTATTTTGTCAGTCAAGTGTAATAAATGCAATTAATCTTTAGAAAACATTGGGCAGGATAAACATCACTACACATAGACCTGTTTAAATTTAAAGAGGGGTGCAGTATCTGTCAACATCTAAAAAGAAACAGTTTATATTTTTTTTACTATGAAGGCATATGAGAAAAAGAGAATGGCTAGAAAAAAAGTTTAGAAAACAATTCCTTGGGGGAGACTGAAGTTACACATGTTCTGATCAGTGGCACACTGAAGAAAATATCAAAAGAAACAAACCAATCTCACTACCATGACATCGGTTATGATTCATCGTGATCTTGTAGGAAACTAGAGTTAGTTGTCCCACAGGGTTTTCAAAACTATATATTTTTTTAGAAGGATACTGCCATGTATTTATCTCTTAGAGCACCTAATGGTTTCAAATCCTTGACTTTCCAGTTAACATCTGAGCACTTAACTACTTGATCACCGAAGATCATTACTAAAGAAAAGAATAAGCTTTAATTGCATCCAGTTATGGCAGAAGAGTTACATATAGTCCTTGCATTCACAAAAGTATAGAAGATCAGAAAGCATACAAAAAACGTTTCCTTCTCCAGGAGCAAAGAGTAGTCGTCTAAGTATAGAAAGACTGTCCCTTAAAAGCAAACATTGTTAACATTTCATCTCATGCGTTTTGGGCATATTATTATAAAATCCAGCCCCTGCATAAAGACATCATGTTTGGTGGACAGTCAATGTAAAAAAGGGAAACTGCTAACCAGATAGATTGGTATGGTGTCTGAAACAATGAATTGAAACAGCAATGATTGTGAGGACAGTATAGAACAGAAAAGTTTGTGAGTCAGAACTCACTTTATAGCATTTAACAGCAAAAACAATATATATTTATATATTTAATGCAGCTTAATCTAGTTATCTTTCTAATATCTATATCACAAACACAAAATTGCTGTCCAACTGATTCTGATTTATGTCAAGCCTATGTGTTTTATAAGAATTGCATACCATAGAATTTTCATTGGCTATGTTGCGCTCAGAACTAGATTACCACACATCTAAGATGTCTCTGGGTGGATCCAAAGGTCAACCGATCCACCAGTAGCTGAGTGCTGAATTTTTTTTTTTTTTCACAACATAATTCTCAATTCAGAGCACTAATTCCAGAGGGGTTAAGCACTTGATTGTTAACTGACCAGCTGTTCCATGAAGGAAAGCTGTAGCAGTCTGTAAAAAAAAAAAAAAAAAAAGGTTTGCAGCCTTGGAAAAATTACTGGAAATTCTACTCAGTTTCATATAATTCAGAATCACTTTGATACCAATGGATATACTCAAACCATCAAGTTGATTCTGACTCTTACTGACAATATAGAACAGAGTGGTTCTGCTCCACTGGGCTTTCAAGACTATGATCTTTACAGAAGCAAATTGCCATGTCATCCTTCTGTGGAGCAGATAGTGGATCAGAACCAACTATTTTTTAGTTAGCAGTCACACTCTTTAAGCACTGTGTCACTAGGCCTCTTTATGTCATTCTACAGATAAGTATAAATGAAAATTTTAAAAATAGTCTCTCTAGGTACTTCTTTTTCTCTTTATAATCTGCACTTAATAATTTTACTCACTTGAGTAAATGTTACTATACAATTTCAAATTTATAGAAAAAGAAAATAGGAAATGTCAGTTTTTCATAGTTACTTTTTCACAAATTCACAAATTGTTTTATTAGTTGTTACAAATTCTAAATTTATTCAATTATCCATGAGCATTTTTTCCAGAAGCCAACTTTTCTGCTTTTTGCTCTATTGGTTGGTTGTTTTTTTTAAAGGAATCAAGCATATTAATTCATATAACTTCACAGTATTCCAATTAGAGTTGATTATTTGTGAATAAGTGGTATAATCTTTTTTCTTGAAAACTTCTTTTTAGTCAATAGTGGTCCTGTGTTCTGGAACTTTCTATTCTCCATGCTGCCAAGTGGAATTCTAAACATGAATATTGTTTTCATCCACATTTTCTAATTAAATTAATTAGAAAAGAAAGCAAAACACCCAAGAGTTAACTTTATGTGTTTAGCACTTTTATTAATTGATATATGTGTCCACTGTTGTGAGCTTTAAGAGTCATTGATCTGTTAGTTTTAAGAAGACTTCTTTTAAAACAGAATCAAAGTTTTGTCAGTATCCTCTTGAAAAAAAATGAGTAAAACCTGAGTATATTAAGTCCGTGAATTTGCCCTAAAAATGTCAATACCAGGTGTGTGATTCTTAGAGAATAGGGCATGGAAATGACAATCAAATACAATTCAGGCCGGTCATTTATCAAAAGTCTGGGCTGTCTTGTGCATAGTATAATTTATATGAGAATTCAGAATTGTCTCATGTCCTGAATCAAGTACAGTGTCCAAAATATCTATATGCTTTTTAGAATTTAAAGGAAGTAGTTTTGTATTTAAATGAAGAATATTCATATATGTTTCAAAAAAACAGAAAATTATATCCTTTCTTTCCAGGAAATTTATCACTGATGGCTTATGTAATACATTTCAGAGGAGGAATGGTTTCTTTAACATTGACTGCCTACTTTAACACAAGATTCATATCATTGTACAAAATTTATATCAATGAGACTTTAGTTTCTTGCCTAAATTATTTCACATTTTCTTCAGTTAATGATATAAAGTACAATTTAAATTTACATATACATATTAAAACTTGTGAAAGTTCACTTCTAGAAAAAAACAAAGAATTGCTTTATATGTGTAATTTTGCATTCTTCTTAAGATACCATAATTTCCAATTATCCTTTTTTTCCTCACAAAATCCAATAAGCATATAAAGAAACATGCAAAAATGGGAAAAAGTAACAATCTCAAAATAAGTATACCTAACCAGCTGTTCCACAGAATAAAAGTAGTCACTCTCCTCTTCTCGGGTTTACAGGCTCTGAAAACTTGCTGGTGGGTTAGCAATGGATCGATTCCAATTTAACAGCACATGACAAAAACAACATGCTCAAATTAATTCGATTTTTTTTTAAAAATTTATATTTATTTGCTTACAAAGTTTGTATACATTGTGTTTCATACTATCCTTCACTCACATTGTATTTCATACAATCATTTCCATTCATTGTTGTTGTTGTTAAGTGTTATCAAGTCATAGATGACTAATAGTGATCCTGTGAATTAAAGACATGAACACTTACATAAATTTCATCGTTTCTCCAAGTTTACAGATTTTCCGAAGCAAGCTATTTCAGAAGTGGATGTGACTCCTGCTTCCAAGTTTGTTCTTATCAGGGAGCTTCATCAATCACAGTCCACCATGGGTAATCATTATTGCTTTTGACACATCACTGTCACAGTGTTTAGCATCATGGCAACCACGAGTTACCTCTACATAGCAAATGGACAGAGTAGTACTATAACACTTAGAATAATGTTTGACCAAAACCAATTAAAACCAGGCCCAAGGGCCACAGACTCAAGGGCCCAAATGCCTTTTTTAAATAGGAGGCTGAATATAATCAACTCACAGCCAATGGCAAGTAAATATCCCATCCTAATTCTCACCAGAACCAGAAAGCAAACCTCTGTAGAATTCAGCTGTATCAGACTACTTCCCATTATGCTTTATAAAATTAATCACTATTGTACTATCTCCACCATTACCTTGTCTTTCTAGATCTCTGCCAGATACTTTCCATTTCCTTTACCCCTTCTATCTCCACTCACCAAGTTGTGTGACTCTATGATTTCCCCTCTGCCTATTCTGACCCCTCTGCTCCCACCTTCCCCTCCTTGGATTCTCAAACATCTTTTACTAGTTATCTATTTCCCTAATAATGATCTTATGTAATATTTGTCCTTATAAGACTAATTAAGTTCACTCAGCATAATGTTCTCTGGTCTCTCCTAAGTTATGCAGTAATTTTCAAAATCATTACTCCTGAGTGCTCTGTAGTATTCTATAATGTGAATTTACCATACTCCCTAGTTCCATTCAATTGTGGTTGGACATCTGGACTATTTCCATGGTCCCGTGATTGTAAATAACACTGCTATGAACATTGGTGTGAAAAAATCTGTTTGTTTCTCATTTCTAAGTTTCTTGAGGTATATTCCAAGCAGTAGAATAGCTGGGTCATATAAATTTTTTATGTTCATATTTTTTTTAAAAAATGTTGAACTGTCTTCCAGAGTAGCTGTAACATATTACAATCCCACCAACAGTAAATGAGAGTTCCTATCTTGCTACATCCTCTTCAACATTTATTGCTTGCTGTCCTATTAAACTTTGTCACTGCTTCTTGGGTGAGATGGTGTTTTACTGTGCTTTTGATTGGCATCTCTCCTATGGTCAGGGATTTGGAGCATTTTTCATATATCTGTTGGCAATCCAAATAAATCCCTTCCTCTGTGAAAAGTCTGCCCATGACTTTGCTCACTTTTTACTTGGATTATTGGTATTTTTCTTAAGAAAGCCCTATAGAGTTCTGTGAACTTTTGTTATAAGACTCTTGTCTAAGATGGTATTGCAAATGTTCTCCCACCCCACCCCCGAGTCAGTGGGGTTTGTTTTTTTTCACCCTGTAAAAAAATTTTTTTATGAACCCAGGAAATTAATCTTTAGAAGGTCTTATTTATAAATTGTATCCTCTCCAGGTTGTGTATTTATTGCTGTATTTATCAGCCTTGTGTGCCATAGGCTAGTGCTTGCTGCAAAAGGTCAAGGATTTTTGTCTTCAATATAGATTGAAGCTCAACATCGAGAAGACAAAGTTTCTCACCACTGGGCAAATTGATAGCACCATGATAGATAGAGAAGAAATTAAGGGTGTTAACAGTTACAGCTTGCTTGTCTCCACAATCGATACTTTTGACACCAACAGTCGAGAAATCAAAAGATTAATTACATTGGAAAAATTTGCATCATGGACCTCTCCAGAGTATTGAGAATAAACAATGCTAATCTAGAAACTAAGGTGCCCTTGATCCAGGCCATTATCTTCAAAATTACTTGCTATGCATCAGAGTTGGACAATTACTAAGAATGATAGAAGATTAGATGACTTTGAGCTGTAGTATTGGAGAAGAGTCTTGAACATACCATCAACCAACAAGAAAACAAATATGTCTGTCCTGAAGAGGGTGAAAACAAGTTTCTCCTTTGATACTGGGATTTTGAAGCTTTGTCTCCCATACACGTGGTCAGGAGAGACTGGTCCTTGGAGAAGGACATCAAGCTCAGAAGGATGGAGGGACGGCACAGGAGAGAAAGACCCCATATGAGACAGATTGATACAGTAACTGGGACAAGGAAGGTAGCCATGTTGGAGTCAGTGAGATTACTCAAGATTGAGCAGGTTTCAGAACTGCTGTACATAGGGTTTCCATTATTCAGAGGTGACTCAATGGCACATAAGAACAACAAACAACAACACTGGCAAAATGACAAGAGCGTGGCCCAGTGGAACAGAATAGAGAACCCAGAAGTAGACCCACCTATCTACAGTCAACTTACATTCAATAAGGAAATGAAACCTTATCAAATCAGGAATCAACAACCTCTTAATTAGTGCTTGCAAAACTAGACTGCTACTCATCACCATACACAAAATATGAACTTCAACACCATATGTTAAAAAGGCTGTGCTTTCCCCACTTAACTGATTTCATCTCATTGTCAAAAATCAGTTGACCATAGGTAGATGGTCTGATTTCTGGGTTCTTAATTTTACTCCATTGATCTATATGTCTGTAATTGATTGTACCAGTACCATTCAGTCTTGCCCACCACTACAGTTTAATAGGATTTTAAATCAACAAGTGAGATATCTCCTACGTTGTTTCTCTTTTTAAGAAGTGTTTTGCTTATTCAAGGTCTCTTTTCCATTCCACATGAAATTGGAAATTGCCTTTTCCATCTCATTGAAAAATGGAATTGGTATTTGTATTGGGATTGCATTGAACTTGTAGATTGCCTTGGGTAGAATTGTAATTATCACAGTATTGAGTCTTCCTATAAAAAAGCAAAGTATATACTTCCATTTCTCCAGGTCTCTTATTGTTTCTCGTATTAATGTTTTGGAATTTTCTTTGAATAAGTCTTCTGTGTTTCTAGTTAGATTTACTCCCAAGTATTCAATCTTGTGATT
>NW_006399763.1:29853543-29854964 GCF_000299155.1 Elephantulus edwardii | reverse complement strand
CAATGAATTAATGTAAATCCAAGTTCTCTATAAACTTAGATTAAAATCTCAATTTAAAAAAATCAACTTCAAGACAGATCAGAGACCTAAAGGTAAAGCCTCAAACCATAAAGGTCATAAAAATAGGTCCCTTCTGGCCACATGTCCAAAGTATGTGAGACTGAACTTTAAAATCCTAGCCTCTAAGAAGAAACTTAGTTTCACCCTTTCCAAAATAGACTTGTCTTCTTGATGGACTATGGTATGTTCAAGACTCTTCTTCAGCACCACAATGCAATGATATCAATTCTTCTGTCATCTGTAGTCATTGTTCAAATCTTTTACACACAGTAAATAATTGTGAAGACCATGGCTAGGATCAGGTACATCTTAGCCACTAGACTGACATTTTTGCTTCTCAGTACTCTGGGGTGGTATCTGACAGTATATTTACCTAATGCAATTCATCTTTTGATTTCCTGATTGCTGGTGCCAAGAGTATTGATTGTGGAGCCAAGCAAGCTATCACTTTTAACAATTTCAGTCTCTCTTCGATCCATCCTGGTGCTGCCAATTGGCCCAGTGGTGAGAATCTTTGTTCTTGATATTAAGCTTCAATCCATATTGAAGACTATAGTCCCTGACTTTTTGCAGCATGTACTTCAGGTCCTCCTCATTTTCAGCAAGCACTGTTGCATCATTTGCATAACATAGATTGTTGATGAGTATTCCTCCAATCCTGATGGCCACAAATGGAAGAACTGAGGAAGTTACAGAGTTGAATAGAAGATTTCAAAGGGCAGCACAGGAAGACAAAGCAAAGTATTACACTGAAATGTGCAAAGAACTGGAGTCTAAAAATCAAAAGGGCCAAACTCAACATTTCTTAAGCTGAAGGAATTAAAGAACAAATTCTAGCAGAGAGTTGCAATACTTAAGGATGCTATGGAAAGAACTTTGAATGACCAAGGAAGCATCAAAGATGAAAGGAGTATGCAGAGTTACTGTACAGCAAAATTGGCTGACACAGAAGAATTTTGAGAAACATCATATGATCAAGAGGTCTGGTGATGAAGGACTAAGGAGGAAGTACAGGATGCTCTGAAGGAATTAGGTAAAAATAAAGCCTCAGAAATTGATGGAATATAAGTTGACATAATTTCAGCCAACCAATGGTGTCCTGGACATGCTTACCAAGTTGCTTCAAGAAATCTGTGGGACAACTACCTAGCTAACTGACTAGAAGAGATTCATATTTATTCCCATTCAAAAAAAAAAAAAAGGTGACCTGACAACAGATTGTGGAAATTATCATACATATTATCATACATTATCACTAATATTCAGAAATTTGGACAATGACTAAGGATAACAGAAGAAGAATAGACGCCTTTGAGTTGTGGTGCTGTAGAAGAGTCTTGAACATACCATGGACCACCAAG
>NW_006399763.1:29852219-29853398 GCF_000299155.1 Elephantulus edwardii | reverse complement strand
AAGGACATCATGCTTGGAAAGGTGGAGGGAAAGGAGAGAAATGGAAGACTCCAAATAAAATGGATTGACTCCATAACTGGGGTAATGGGAATAGGTGTGTTGGGTGGAGTCAGTGAGACTGGTTCAGTATAGGGTAGGGTTCAGAGCTTCTTATAGAGTGGTTATTAGTTGAAGGCAGAATGATAGAACACAGCAAAAATAAAACAATATTATCTATTGGTCTAGTGGGATTTTTTTAAAATTTTCTTAATGTTGAGATGTAATCCACACTGAAATCTGTAATCATTGATCTGCATTAAGCAATTCAAATGTTCTTGATTTTCTGCAAGCAAGGTTGTGCCATCTGCATGATGATGGTTGTTGATCAGGCTTTCTCCAACCTTGATGCCACATCCTTCTTTATGTAGACCTAATTCTCAGATTATTGAATGGGAATAGAGATATGATACAACACTGAGGCACAACTTTCATGATTTTAAACTATGCGTTGTTCTCTTACAGTATTTAGACAATTAATTTTTATACTAGATATAAGTTTTCCATAAGCATGTTGTTCTAGGATTCCCATTCATCTTAATGTTATATCAACTTGTCATGATTCATGTAGTCAAATGCCTTGATATAATCATCAAAATACAAATAAACATCTTTTTTATATTCTCTGCTTTCAGCTAAATTCCATCTGACAACAGCAATGATATCCCTTATTCCACAGCCTCTTCTAAATCCTGCTTGAATTTCTGACAGCTCTGTCCTAATTTACTGTTCCAGTCATTTTCCAGTAATCCTCAGCAGGATTTTCTTACATACATTAATAATAATGTTTGACAATTTCCAAATTTTACTTGACTACCTTTTTGGGAATGAGAACAAATATGGATCTCTTCAGGCTAGTTAGCCAGATAGCCATCTTCTAAATTTGTTAGCAGAGACCTGTGACCACTTCTAAGGCTGAATCTATTTGTTTAAATATCTTGTGGTCTAGTGGGAAGAAATTGTGCTGCAATACTGAAGGTGCATGATTCACAATCGCTTTGCTGAAGGAGGGGCAATCTCCTCCTGTGATAGTTGAATCCGATTCAATGGTACAGACACACAAAAAACACAACAAACAAACAAAATCTCAGTTGGTATAGTTGGTATTGCATCAATTCCTGGGACCTTGCTTCTTTTTTTTTT
>NW_006399763.1:29842759-29847225 GCF_000299155.1 Elephantulus edwardii | reverse complement strand
GTTTGTTTCTACTTTGTATATAATGTTTGGAGTTGTACCCCTCCATCTCTGATCCACTGTGAGTTAGTTTTTGCCTGTGGTGTGAGATCAGGATCCTGTTTAAGTTTTCTGGATGTAGTTATTCAGTTTTCGCAGTACTATTTGTTGAAGAAGATATCATTTCTCCATTTAATGGATTTTGTTTTCTTATCAATATTTCACAGTAAGTAGGTGGGTTGATTTCTGTATTCTTGATTCTATTTCATTGATTTCTGTGTCTGTCATTGTACTTAGAACCATGCTTTTTTGATCACTACAATTGTGTATCAGGTATTGAGATAAGGGAGTGAGATATCTCCTACATAATTATTGTTATTCAGAAGAGTTTGCTTATTCTGGGGTCTTTTCTTTTCCTAATGAAATTGGAAATTGTCTTTTCCTTGAAGAATTAATTTGGTATCTGTATTGGGATTTCACTGAACCTGTAGATTGCTTTTGGTGGAACTATCATTTTTTCAATGTTCAATCTTCCTATTTATGAATGGGAAATATTTTCCATTGAGTTAGGTCTCTTATTGTTTCTTGCAATACTATTTTGTAGTTTTCTTTATACAGATCTTATGTGTTTCTACATAGGTTGATACCTAAGTATTTCATCTTGTGGTTTATAATTGTAAATGGTATTGCTTTTCTAGCTTCCTTTTCAGTTCATTTTTGTTGCTGTAGAGAAATCCAACTAATTTTTTGCCTGTTGATCTTATATCCTGCCATTTTATGAATGAGTCTTCCACATCTAAGAGGTTTTTGGTTAAGTGTTTCTGGGTTTTGTGTACACTTATTGTATCATCTGCATATGGTGACAATTTCACCACTTCTTTGCAAATTTGCATGTCTCTTATTTCCTCTCTTGTCTAACTAGAATTTTTAATACAATATTGAATTGGAGAGTGATAGTCGACATCTTTGCCTGATTCTTGTTCACAAAGGAAATACCTTCATTCTCTCTCCACTGAAAATGATGTTGGTTCTTGATTTTGCATATGTAATTTTCATTATGTTAAAAAAAATTCCCTTTTCTATTTTTCTGAGTATCTTTTTCAGGAAAGAGTTGTAGATTTTGTGGCGGGCATATCTGCATCAATTGATAAGATCATGTTGTTTTGTTTTCTGTTTTATCAGTATGATGAATTACACTAATTGTTATTTTATGTTGAATTGTCCCTGAATTCCTGCTGTGAATCTCACTTTGGTCATGCTGATTTTTTTTAATGCCTCCAAAAACTCTATGAGCTTTGATAAGTGTCAATAGTTGTAGAGGGGCTTCAGGCTTTTTTTTCATAGAGTTGCTATGAGTTGTGCTCAATTCGAAGGCAGTCAACAATGACATTTATATCTTGTTGGATTCTATTGGCCAGGATTTTGGTAAGGATTTTTGTGTATATGTACATGAGGTATATGATTGCTCTAAGAAGTATATTTATCCCTCGTGCCATTTAGTACTTAACAATCTTGTCTCTTGTTTAACTGGACATTGAGCCACAAAAGTTGGTTTTACTTCTAAGTTTGAAGACATATTAAAGATCCTGGTCTTAAGGGTTTCACCAATCTCTATTAGAGGCTGTCATTTTTAATGATTTTAAGTTTTGTTCAGTATGTTTTCCCATAGTCTGAAAGAATTGGGGGGGGGGGAGCTCCAGGAGTTGGCATCATACCAAATCCAAATGACATATTTCAACAGACAGACAATGCCCTGGATGTGCTCACTAAGTTGCGCCAAAAATCTGGAGGACAGCCAGCTGGCCAACTGACTGGAAGAGATCCATATTTGTTCCCATTCCAAAGAAAGGTGACCTGAAAGAGTGCGGATATTGAACAATATCATTAATAGCACATGCAAGCAAGATTCTGCTGAAAATTATCCAAAAATGCCTGGAGCAACAGGTCAACAGAGAACTGCCAGATGTGCATGCTGGATTTAGAAGAGGTCGTGGTACTAGGGATATTATAGCTAAAGTTAGATGGATCTTAGCAGAAAGCAGAGAGTACCAGAGGAATGTCTATCTGTGTTTTGTTGACTATGCAGAAGCTTTTAACAGTGTGGATCACAAAAAGCTGTGGCTAATTTTGAGAAGAATGGGAATCCCATAACATTTGATTGTTCTTATGTGAAACCTATACTTGTACCAAGAGGCAGTCATCAGAATAGAACAAGGAGACACTGCATGATTCAAAATTGGGAAAGGTTTATGCCAGGGATGTATTCTGTCTCCATATCTTTTCAATCTGTATGCAGAACAGATCCTCCTGTACGCTGGGCTGTATGAGGAAGAATGTAGCAACAAAATTGGTGGAAGATTCATCAACAACCTGCGTTATGCAGATGACACAACTCTGCTTGCTGAAACTGAGGAGGACCTGAAGCACTTGCTACAAAAAGTCAAGGACTGAAGCCTTCAATACAGATTGAAGCTCAACATCAAGAAAACAAAGATTCTCTACACTGAGCCAATTGTCAACATCAGTATGGATGGTAAAGTTAAGATAGTGAATAGTTTTAGTTTCCTTGGCTCCAGAGTCAAGGCTCTTGGTACCAACAGCCAGGAAATCAAGAGATGAATTGCGCTGGGAAAGTAAGCATCAGGGACCTTTCCAGATTACTGAAGTGTAATGACAGCAGGCTGGAGACTAAGGTGAGCCTGATCTGGGCTATAGTCTTCACAATTGCATGCTATGCATTGGAGAGCTGGACAGTGACTAGGGATGATAGAAAGAGAATTGATGCCTTTGAGCTGTGGTGCTGGAGAAGAGTGTTGAATATACCGTGGGCTGCTAGGAGAACAAACAGGTTTGTCCTGGAGAGGGTGAAAAGGGGCTGCTCCTTGGAGTCAACAATTCTGAAACTTTGTCTAACCTAGTATGGGCATGTTGCAAGGAAGGACCAGTCCTTGGAGAGGGACATTATATTTGGGAGAGTGGAGGGACAGCACAGGAGAGGAAGATGAGATGGATCGATTCAGTGATCGGGGTAATGGGAGTAGTGGTAGAGACAGTGAGGTTGACACAGGATAGAGCAGGGTTTAGGGGGTTTGTACATAGGGTCGCTGTGAGTTGCAAGCTACTTGACAGCACATAACATCAAAAACAACAATTTTCATGTTCCTTCTGTTGTAATCTCTTTTGGAGTAGTCAGCAGAGATAGCTAGGCACTATCTAGATCTTTTGTTGTCAGAGTCATAGTGATTTAAGGTAAACTGGCCTATTAGTCCCTTGTGTTCAAGCAGTTGTTGTTTATATCCATCTCATTGGACCTGACTCATAACTGAACCTTCAGTGATTTTTTAGTGACTATAAATTTCACAGAAGATTGCTCATCTTTTCCCTACATAATAGCAAGAGGATCCAAACCATGTTCCTTTGGGTTGACAGAGAAATTCTTTGCTACTAAGTCATACTACTCTGAAGTAGAATTAGACAGACCAGTATTTTATTTTTAGATGGCCCCTCTTTACCTTTTAAACTCACTTCTGATTGTCCAAGTAGGATGAAGAACATTGCCTTTGTGGTCTGTGTCGGTTAACACTGATGTTCCACAAGGCCATAATTCCAAACTCTCAGGTCTGGTTAATTTCTTCAACATTTTTTGTGTAATTTAATAATTTGCCTCTAGAAGCATTCAGCCTTGCAACTGGAAACTTAGATTTATCTTTTTTTTCTTAAATACTGATTATGTTCTTCACTTTCAGTTTTCAAACACCAGGTATCATTTTACATTACATTTCCTTCTTGAGCTATTCCTTGAAGTCTTCTGTTCAGCTTTCTTACTTTATAGTAAAATCCGTTCTTTTTAGTTTCTCTACATTATAGAGAAAGTTTTGCGGTTTCTTCTGACTTTCAATTTGTTCTTTTTCTCCTTTTAATCAACTTTGCTTTCTTCAGGTCTGATACACTAAATGTCAGGTCACAATGTTTATGGTCTTTGATCAGTATTGTCCAGTATGTCCAATCTATTCATGAGATGTTCTTTAAATTTGGATAAGAAATACTTAGGTATTATTTTGTCTATTTTTATTGTATGCAATTTTAAATATATATTTTGTTAATATAGGACTTTTTAATCCTTTTCTATCATTATTCTTAAGCTAGTCCTATTAAATTCTGTCTCAATTCAATATTAATCATTTTCCAAGCGCAGACTGAAGGTGTTTAGAACAGTAAGGGAATAAAATTTGCTACTGCTCTTCTCCTATTTTTTTGTATCTGAGAAGAGAAAAATATCTCAGTTAGGTAATTTTTTACTTCATCTATCTTCTAGATTTTATAGTAAAAAAAGTTATTTCTAGATCCATCTTGAAGTACAACATCGTGAGTGACAGGATCATATCCATACGCTTACAAGGAAGTCCAGTAAATACCACTATCATTCAGATATATGCACCAACAACCAGAGCCAAAGAAGAAGAAATAGATGATTTCTACCAACTTTTACA
>NW_006399763.1:29817571-29840504 GCF_000299155.1 Elephantulus edwardii | reverse complement strand
TGGGTGTGTCAGAGGCGGTGCGGTTGGCGCAGGATAGAGCAGGGTTTAGAGCTGTTGTGCATAGGGTCGCTATGAGTCGGAAACGACTCGATGGCACATGACAACAACAACAACATCTTCTATATTTAACCCTCCAAAGGTTAGAATAAGAGGGAAAGAAGAGAAAGGCAGGAATTTTAGTTAATTTTTGTATGAATTGCTGTTGAAAATGTCTCTAGTTACCACTCAGGTTACTCAAATTCATTTTAAAATCGGTGATTTTCACAGAGTCAACAGTATCATTTCCTCAGAAACATATTTAATTCATTCAAGTCTTCTCTATCATAGAGATAATACTGTAGAATGAGCTCTTCAATGCTGTCAGAAGTCTTGCAGAAGGAATCATGTCTACTTAGGGGGTCAGTATGCTTCATTTCTTGTTGTTGTTATTATTAATAGGAGTTGTCCAGTCAAGTACAAATCATGGAGACCCTACAAACAACAGATCTGGACCCTGTCCTATCCTTCACCACCCTTGTAATCTCTGACACACTTAAACACATAGCTGGAGTCACTGTGTTAATCCATCTGGTTGAGGGTCTTTCTTTCCTGTGCTACCCCTCTACCTTTTCAAACATGACATTCCTCTCCAAAGAATATCCTCTACTAGAAAATGTCAAAATTCTGCAAGACTAAGCTTTATCATCTTTGCTTCTAAGGAGTACTCTGGCTGTTCCTGCTTCTTCTCCAAGACATATCTCTTCTTTTGCCAGTCCATGACATATTCAATCCTCTTCTTCTGTCATTATTATTCTTTGTCCAGCTCTCAAAGGCATAGCAAGTGACTGAAAAGACCCTGAGCTGAATCAGGTGCACCTTTGTACTCCAATTGACATTACTGTTTTTCCTCAGTGACTTGGAGAGATCTCTGTCTGTAGTCTTTCTCTGTGCAAGACATCTCCTTATTTCCTGACTGATAGTCTCAAGTATATTGATTGCGGATACAAGTAAAATAAGGTTGTTTATAGTCTCAATCTTTTTTTCCATCTTTCATACTATTAAAGCCTAGAGATTAAAGTGTGCCTGATCTACTCCATGGTCTTCTAAATTGTTTCTGTGCATCTGAGAGCTGGACAATAACTAAGGATAATAGAAGAAGAATCAAAACTTTTAAGCTGTGGTGCTGTAGAAGAGTATTGAACATATCATGGACAGCTAAGAGAACAAACAGGTATGTTTTGGAGAGGAGTAAACCAACCTGCTCTTTGGAGATAAGGATTTTGAAACTCTGAGCATGGAGAAAGATATGATGCTTTGAAGGGTGGAGGGTCAGCATAAGAGAAGAAGATCCTAGATGAGATGGATTAACACAGTGACTGTACCTTGGGGGCAGATGTGTTAGAGACAATAATACTGGCTCAGCATAGGGCAAGGCTCAGAGCCATTGTTAATAGCATTGCTATGAGATATAGTTGACTTGATGGCACCTAACGACAACATCGTGATGTTTGCTTTCAGTCCAGTGTTAAGGATATTTGTTTTCTTGACACTGAGATGCAATCCACATGTCCTCCTTAGTTTCAGCAATCAAAGTTGTGTTATTAGCATAATGAAGGTTAGTTTTGAGGCTTCTTCCAACCTTAATGCCACATTTTTCTTCAGAGTCTAGCTTCTTGAGTAAGTTGTTTCTCATACAGATTAAAGATGCATAGATGTATAGAGAAAAGATAGAACCCTGATACACGTTAAACCAAGCAGTGTTCCCTTTCTCTGAACACTGGATCTTTTTGTTTTAGGTGCCATCAGGTTGACTACAATTCATAGCGACCCTTTGAATAACAAATCTGTATCTTACCTTGTCCTTGCCTTACTATTTCTGATACCCTTTAGCCAAATATTATAGTCATTGTATCCATCCATATAATTAAGACTCTTCCTCTTTTGCTGCCCTTCCACTTTTCCATGCATGATGTACTTTTCCAAGGACTGATTTCTCCAAAAAACATGACCAAATTATGTAAGAAAAGTTTGATAATCCTTGCCCCTAAAGAACACCCTCATTACATTATCTCCAAGGCATATTTCTTTGTTTTCTTGGCAGTCCATAGCAAGTCAATGAAAAGACCATGAATACAGATGAGGTGTACTTTGGTCTTTAAACTGATGTTGTTGCTCCTTAGAACTTTGGAGAGGTTCTTGAAAGTAGGTTTTCTTAATAAATTATGTCTTTTGATGTTTTGATTGATGTTTTGATTGCTGATACCAAAAGTGTTGACTATGAACACAAGTAAGATGAAAGTGTTGACAATTTCCATCCTTTCTCTATATATGATGATATTGCCTATTGGACTAGTAATGAGGATTTTTGTTTTCATGTTGTTATGGTGTAATCCATATTGAAAGCTGTAGTTTTGATCTTCAGCAGCAAATGCTTCAGGTCTTCTTTACTTTCAGCTAACAAGAATGTGTCATATGCAAGTAGTTAATTTCCCCTTTGGTTCTGATGCCACAGTCTTTCTTATAAGTCTAATTTGGCATCTTGGATCCTGTTTAGTTCTCTGACTTCTCATATTTTAAGCTCCTTGTCTCTTCACTTGGAGAAAAATGAACTTTTGTGGTCATCCTTGATGTTGTCTAAATGTAGGGAGATGGTTTTTTCATTTTCATGATCCTTTTTTTTTTGCACAGATTTCATCAAAAGTATTCTCACATTAGAATTGTATAGATTAACAGAATATTCAGATTTACATATTCTGATCAATGTTTATTGCCTGCCTTCTAGAAGCAAGGAGGTTCTTTGTTTCCTTTTAGAATTAGAAGGAAGAAGGAAAACTAAAAATTTGAGGAAGAAAGGTTATCTGGAGTCTGAATTATATGCAATACTAAATAAGTGAAGTAATTTAGAAAACATGTCCAAAACATTTGAGGGGCAGGGAGAACAACAACAACAAAAAACCCCCAACCTCAAATCCAAAAATTAAAGCCCTTCAATTGTGTAGAACGTCTAGTTTAGTTTTAGCTATTAAAGCAAAAATCCTCTTACCAGGAAAGTAAGAGGTCAAAATATACTATCACATATTGTATTACTCTTACAAAGGCAATACTTTTAAAAATGAATTTCAGCTGGGTAAAGGGGGAATTGTAATTATGAAAAAATAATGAGAATATTGTCTTATTAAAGACTAGAATTCAAGTGCTGAAACCAGTTAAAAATAGCTATAAGCTACTAAATTATAATTGCAAGTCAAGTTTTGATAGAAAAATTAAATAAAATACTTGAAAGATAAGATGAATGATATAAAATAATATTTTAATAAGTATTTGAGCCTAAAAATCTCATATTACATTAAGAAGGGCTTACATGATTGGGAAAGAAAATAAAGTATAATGCTTCTCTTATAGAGAAGATTCTCAAAAACTCATTATTTTCTTGAGTTATTTCAGCTACAAAATCTAGTTAAAAAGGACTTTTAGATTAAAATGAATGTAAATATAATTTCTGCATGACTCATGAGAACATATGCACATGAATAATTGTAGTCCATGTAATAATTATACAGCAAGATAAGCTATAGAGAGCCCTGGTGGCCTAGTTGCAAGAAGCTGCACTGCAATCCCACGCGATGTGGATAAAATTCACCAGTTGCTCTGCAGAAGAAGGATAAAAGAACCTTCTTCTGTACAATTTACTGCCTTTGAAACCCACTAGAGGGTCTGCTATGGTGTATATTTAATGTTTATTAAATAGTAAATATTACATATTGATATATATTAATATGTTAATACATATCAAATAGCTATATATTATATAAATACAATGTATATTAAAGTAATTTGTGAATATACATGCATATAGTTAGGACTTACAATGGACCATACACTGCTTTAAATATTAACATGTATCAGATAATTTATTTCACACAACAATCTTTGAATTGCTTTTATTATTCACATTTTATAGATGAGAAAACTAAGTTCCAGGAAGATACAAAAGATTATCAAAAGCCACTCAAAATGGTTAAAGTGGTATCTGATTCTATATGGATTACTCTTTTATGTTAAGACAAGGGAGCACTGGTAACTCAGTGATAAAGAGTTTTGCTGCAGACATAAAGGCAAGCATTTTCTCCTCTCTGTGATCTATAGGCTCTGAAAACTTACTGGAGGTTCAGCTTTGAGTCCAGAACATATGACAACAATACAAAAACCTATTAAGTACTTGCTGTCTAGATTTTATTTCCTTTTTTAAAATAAATACGGAACCCTTCACTAATTTGTGTTATCCTGGTATACAGAGGTCTTGCTAATCTTCTCTGTATTGTTCCAATTTTAGTATATATGCTGCCAAAATGTTGTCTATGTGTTGTCTAGTTTTTAAAGTTGCTCAGAGAATTAGCTATACAAAATAATTGAAGAATTATAAATTATAAATATGTGAAAGACAAGAATGTTATTATTTAAGTCATTGGGATTATATACATATTTTTGTTAAATGCTGTTGAATTGGTTTAGTTAATGGGATTGTAGAGTTTTTACAAATAGAATGTTTATTGACTGATTTTTTTAGAAGTAGATAAGGAGCTTTGGTTGCCTAATGGATAAAGAGTTGCATACTAACCTAAACGTAGACAATTCAAATCAAACAATTGTACCACAGGAGAAAGCTGGGCTATTTCCTCTCATCTTATTTACCATCTCTGAAAACCTACTGATGATCAGCTATCAGTTGGTTCTGACTTGATGGCAATGAATTGAGACAGGTCTTTCTACCTATTGTGTGATGGCCTGAAATCTTTGCTAAAACTCACTTATCATAGCAACATGCACATCATCTCTGAAATACAGATGGTAGCTGCACTTCTAGGTTAATCCATCTTGTTATCAATCCTCTACTCCTCTACTTTATCCAGAAGAACTCTGGTAGCTTAGTTGGAAGGCGTTGTTCTGCCAATTTAGAGGAATTCAGATCAAATCCACCAGCTGCTCTGTGGAGAAAGATATGCAATATTCTTTGTGAATTGATACCTCTGACCACCTGTTAGAGGATCAGTAATGAGTCAATCCCTACTCAGTAGTACATAACAGTAAAAACTTTATCTAACATGATAATCCATCTTAATTGACAAGGCCAAAGTACCTAATACTTTCTCCATTCTTGATTCTAAGGAGCAGTATGGTTATAAATTTCCAAGATTGATTTACTTATTCTTATTATATTCAATATTTTTCACCAAACTGTAATACTAACACATATATTCTTCTTCACTCTTATTCATCGTCCTGCTTTTGCATACATCTCCCTCTACTCTTTCTACTTTTCTTCCTTCTTCAGTCAGTCTTTACATGGAGATGCATCGTATGTTGTTCTTGCTGTTGTTAGGTGCCTTTGAGTGAGCTCCAACTCATAACAACACTGTGTACAACAGAATGAAACCCTACCTGATCTTTACATTCTCTACTATGTATGGGTCCATTTTTATAGTCAATGTGTCAATTCAACTCATGGAGGATCTTACTTTCTTTTGATGATCTACTTTCTCAAGTCTGATGTCCTATTCCAGTGTCTGGCTCCTCCTGATATAACCCTAACATATGTGAGATGAAGATTCACCATCTCTGTACTGAGGAGAACTCTGATCACAATGTATTGTAGTTGTTCTTATGGTGGTTCATGGAATAGTCACTACTTTTACCAGCATTTCAATTAAAAAATATCAATTCTTCATACAGGATACTAATTACAAATGCATATGAAGCAATTAAAAATAGTATTGCTTTGGCCAGCTACAACTTGACGCTCTAGCTCTATAGTACTTTAAGGAATTCCTTGACAGCAGGTTCAAATTCCTTGACAGAATAGGTTCAAAGCAATCTATTGTTTGATTTCCTATTGCTGCTTTCATGGATATTGATTGTGTGTCCAAGTAAAAGGAAATAATGAACATTTTCAACCTTCTCTTCATTTATTATGATGCTGCTATTGGTGAAGCTGTGAGAATTATTGTTTTAATTTTGAGGTGTAATCCATATTGAAGGTTGTAACATTTGATGCTCTTCAGTAAATACTTCAAGTTTGCTTTATATTCCACAAACAAGGGTGTGATCTACATATCACAGATTGTTGGTGAGTCTTCCTTCAGACTTGACAGCAAAATTTTCTTCATATGGTCTCAGTTACTTACTATGCATAGGGAAGCTGGACAGTGAGTAAAAATGACAAAAGAAAAATTGATGCCTTTGAGTTATGGTGTTTGATAATTGTATTGAATATATCATGGACTGCCAAGAAAACAAACAGGTCTGTCCTGGACAAGTTGAAGCCAGGTTGCTCCTTGGAGTCAATGATTTTGAAATTGAATCTCGCCTACTTCGGAATGTTGCCGGGAGGGATCAGTCCTTGAAGAAAGACATTATGCTTTGAAAGGTACAGTGTCAGCACAGGAGAGAAAGACCCTTGATGTGATGGATTGACACAGTGACTGTGACAATGGGGTAGGTATGTCAGAGATTGTGAGATTAGCTCAGGATAGGGTAGAGTTCAAAGCTATTGTTCATAGGATAGCTATGAGTCAAAATCAATTCAATGGCACATAAAAACAACAACAGGAGTCCAAGATACAGATTTTTTTTTCTCTCAGCATACTGGTTAAGTAGGCATGGCTAAAGGGTACAAACCTGCCTCATACTTCGCCTAATTTTAATAATCATACACAACCCCCTTTTTATAGTCAAAATGAGAGTTCTAAGAGGTTATTAAGAACAACTAAGTAGTCTGTAATTCCCATTCTTCACAATATTATCTGTAATTTACTACAATCCACACCATTCAATGTCTTCTCATACCAAGAAAACACAAGTATCTTTTCTACTTTCAGCCAAGATTCATCTTATATCAACAACTATATTCCTTGTTCCATTATCTCTTCTTAATCCAGTTTTAATTTTAGCCATTCTTTCTCACTATACTGCTCTAATAATTTAAAAAATTGTTATCAGCAACTTTTACTTTTTATATCAAAGGTACTATTGTTAATTTCCTTTTTCTCTTATAACCATTGTTTTTTGGTTTGGGGGCATTGTTTTTTGTTGTTGTTGTTGTTGTTGTTGTTGTAATTGTTTTAATAAGCACAAACATCTCTTCCTGATTTTCTAATTACCATGCATGGTCAGATAAATTTCTTCCAAATGTCTTGACATAAACTAGTGAGCATGTCCTAGGCTGCATCTACTTTAAAAAAAAACCAAAATATCAATTGATATTCCATCATTTCTGGATACTTCTTTTCTATCAATGCCTTCAGTGAATCCTGGACTTCTTCTAGGTATTTTGGAACTGACACAGAGCTGACTTCACCCCACCCCCACCCCGCCCAGAGGGTTTTCAGAGGTAGTAATCACATGGGAGGAGATTACCTGTCCTTCTCCCACTGAAGGTGCTGGTGGATTCGAACCACATGCTTTTGAGATTGCAGAACAAATTCTTACCAATACAAAACCACGTAATAGAATATTTTTAAATTTCAAAAGAAAAATTGTGATATTTTATCTATGTGGGATATGACATAAAATAAGAGCTGCACTTAGTCCAAAGTTTCTCATCTGAGCTGGGATACATGTCTTGTAATGGCATCATAATTTTAATCACAAATGTTATGTTGAAATATAAATATACAATTCAATATATATTAGGAAATGAAAGTAGCAAATAAAAATGGATTTAAGAATATAGGAGTTGTATAGGAGGAGTGGCATCCAGTTCTGTAATAGCTTGCCTCTGGAAACCCTATGAACCTGGAGAGAGGATGAGAGATACCCAAGCATTGAGGACTCTCCTTCATAGGGTTGCTGAGTTGCCTGTGACTGGACAGCACTTAATAACAACAACAACATAGTACTTAACAGACAGATACACTCTATTTGCCATTGAATTTAAATACAAATGAAATTGAAAGAGTGGTTTTAATTTCAGTGTATAATTTGTGTAGCATCTGGTAAGAAGCTGCACTGCAATCTCAAAGGCAGATGGTTCAAATCTACCAGCTGCTCCATGAAAGAAGGATAGGAAATCTCTTTGATGTGATATACTTCCTCCAAAAATCCACTGAGGGGATCCACTATGAGTTGGTTCCAACTCAATACAAAAACAACAGAATGATGTTAGTAGGACCTAAAGACTTACTGATTTTTTATGCCTAATTATTTTAAAAACAGAAATAATAATTAATCACATTAACCTAAGGGCATACTGAAAAATTATTACTAAGATACTCAGAGAGATGATTCTGTCTCTATCAATCTAAACTTTCATGATCTTTATATGAGAAAAGGCTATGTGAACAATAAAATAATAATATTAACAACATTAATACTATTGATATTTGCATATTCATTGCTTACAATATATGATTCATTGTTTAAATGAATATATGAACTATTATATTTATTTTTCAAAACAATAGTATTAGATATATTTTAATTTATGTGCATTGAAATTTAGAGTAATTTATTTTCTACAGATTGTACAAGAAGCCAGTATATCAGTCTAGATATCTAACCACCGTAATATATAAGACAAGTAAACTAATTGCCAGATCGCTAATGGGAAGTTTTGTAATTTAAGCCCACTGAGTAACACTGCAGAAGAAAACTCTTTTGGTCTTTTCCTATAAAGATTATAGCCTAGAAAACAATATGAGGTAGTTATTCTCTGTGTTGTGGGTCACTATCAGTCAAGACTAACTGAACATTATCTGACAATAATGAAAAAAAATATGGTCATACAGATATCACTATTAACAAAATTAAATTGCAGATGACCAACTACAATAATAAACAAACAACAAAGATTACAAACATGTAATAATGCAGTGAATTATAGTCATGTAGTGGGTAAGGAGTTTCTTTCTCCCAACCCAAAGGCAGGCTGTTCAAAGCCATGAGCTGCTCCATGAGAAAAAAATGGACAATCTCTAGGTAATTTAGAGGTACTCTCAAGTTGATTAGGACTCATTGTTGTTGCTCTGCATCATTGAATCAGAACTGACTCATAAATGACCCTTTGGCAGGTATCAGAGACAGTTAGTCACCCAAGAGCAGATTGCTCATCCTTTCTCCCAATGGAGCAGTTGGTGAATTCAAAGTGCCTTTGGGATTACTGTGCAGGTGCAGTTTCTTACACTAGCCTATCAGAGCTCCCTATGACACATGGAGACCCTTTATAATAGATCCAAATCTTTCCCTACCTTGCACCACCTCTGAAAACCCATTGGAAGTTCAGCTGTAAGTAGTTCTGATATAACGACACTTAACAACAAACATAATATTACAGAAGAAGAATTGAGGCCTTTAATCTGTAGTGTATATTGAACATTCCATGGACTGCCAAGAAAAAAATAGGTCTGTCTTTGAGAGGGTGAGACCAAATTTCTCACTGGAGGCAAGGATTTTGAAGCTCTGTCTTATCTGAGTGTTACTGCCTGAGGGCCCACAGCTAGGCAGGGTACAAATGGAAGACCCAGGACAGGAAGACCCTGGATAAGATGGATTGATACAATAACTGAGGCAATGGGATTAGGTATGTAGGGATCAATAAGACTGGCTCAGCATAGGACAGAATTCAGAGCTGGTATACATAGGGTCACTATAAGTGGCAGACAACTCTACGGCACATAACAACAATAATACCTAAATAAAAGAAACCAGATAGAGAAGCACTGAAAAATCACAACGGGGTGTGATTTAATTAATTATTTAATTTAATAAATTAATTTGTTAATTCACAAACAGGCAATGCAGAAAAAGTAAAAATGACATAAGTAATTATTACTAATAATATAAAATTTAAAATTATAATGAATCCTACATTGTAATTGAGGGGACAGCATAAACCCCATTTAAAAAAAAAAACACACAAAAAACCATGCCATTAATCCCAGAAGCAGAAGTGGGCCATAAAAATTATTAGCTTAGAAAAGGTAAAGTCTTATCTTTCATTGCAAAGTAAAGAATTAACTAGTGTCTATGTGACACAGAAAGAGTAAAGGCGGGCAAAGTAGCCAGCACATCAAAAGCCAACCCACATGACTGATCCCTGGCTCACCAACCATGCTCCCAATTTCCCTGCCCCGGACAGAAGCACCCGGAGAAGGCCTTAAAATTAATTGTGCAGGGGGACTTGGGGCTTTTTCTCTTGCCACCTTTCTGCTGAGGGAGAAAGCCTCCTCATGTGGATAAATAATCTCTGGATTAAAGTGCATTTTGTGTTTACCTATGTGTATCATTCTTTTGAGGAGCATTTAGTGGGCAGAACAGTAATATAAATTCTACAATAATAACAATACATTATTTTGTCTATCACATTTTAGTGATAAATAGATGGATTTTAAAAGAAAAAAATTCTAGTTTTTAATATGTTAATATTAGAATATTATTCCTATTTCACTTAAATATTTATTAATTATAATGGCAATGTAGGAGACTTAATCTCTGTAGACACCAATAATTTTGAAATGCAATGAGATAGGCATCCTCAGACAGAGTTCTTGGTGACAGTGTAACATGACACAAATTTTATAGGAAAGGATTTGCTAATTTATGTCATAAGCCTTAAAATGGACTTATCTTCTAATTGATAAAGTCCCTTCTTGGAATGTTTTAAGGAAATAATCAAATGACTATAAGAGGTTTACTCTCAGATATATTAATCACAACTTTATTTAGTAGAGCAAAACTTTCAAAGTTGCAAATTACTGGTAGGTTGTTAAGTGAATTATGGCAACTCATAGGAAGCAATATTGGTTAGTCAATGAAATTCAAGTTGTTAAAGAATACATGATAGTGCAGAAACAATGTTTTATGTGAAACAAAGAATATAGCAAATATGAAAGCATTTAATATTTTTTAAAAACACTAAAAATAAGTTGTTATTGTTGTTAATTGCCTTGGAATTTAGCATGACTCATAACAGCCCTAATAAACAAAAGACCTGAAGCCCCTTTGCAACTATCAAAATTTATCAAAATTTATAGAGTATCAATTTATAATCATCACACATCCATACACAGACATACACAAACATGAATTAAAAAAAGACAAACAAGTTTGTTTGTTTGTTTATTAATTTTAATGAAAGTTTACAGAGATGTACGGTTTCCAATCATTCATTGTTGCACTTTTATCCCTATCCACTGTCTCCCTGCCAATTCACTCTTCTCCTTGAATGGAAAAAAGAAAAACTCTCACTATTATGCAATCCCTCCCCCCAAGTCCACTCTGCTATGCAGCCTTTACTCTGGACTTCTGTAATGACAAGAATACCCATTCATATGTCCCTTTTAAACAGTTCTCTCCCTATGTAATATTTGTCCTTTTGTGACTGAAATATTTCATTCAGCATAATGTCCTCCAGGGTCATCCATTCTGCATAATATTTCATGAGTTCCTTGTTTTACAATGCTGCATAATATTCCGTTGTGTGAATATATCAGAGCTTCTCTATTCGTTTGTTGATGGGCACTTGGGTTGTTTCCACCTCTTTGCTATTGCAAACTAAGCCACAATAAACATAGGTGTGCATATATCTGCTTGGGTGGTTATGGTTTATTTAGGGTAAATTCCCGGTAGTGGAATTGCTGGGTCAATTGGTATTTGCAACTTTTTGAGACAGTGCCATACAGCCTTCCATAATTAGTATTTGCAACTTTTTGAGAAAGTGCCATACAGCCTTCCATAATGGTTGCACCATTTTACACTGCCACCAACAGTGATTAAGGGTTCCAGTTTCTCTACAACCTCACCAGCATTTGATGTTTGCTGTTCTGTTAAATTTCGCTTTTCTTACTGGGGTGAGATGATAACTCATAGTTGTTTTGCTCTCATATAATGTAATGCTATAAAGTCCCTCTAATATGCATGTCATTGTTGTATACTATGGAATCAGAAATGACCCGTAGAGGCAATTAATCTCATGGGAGGAGATTTTCCAACTTTCTCCTGTGGAACAGTTGGTGGATTCAAACCATGTGATTTTGAGATTGTAGTACAACTTCTTACCACAAGGCCATGCTTTTATAACAAAATGCATATAAACTGGTTGGATAAGAAATGCACAGTTAATATAAAGTGTAAATAAGAGATCACTCAGATAAGATTATGATTTAAAATTGAGTTTATATGAGGCTGATGTTGTTGTTAGGTGCTATTGAGTCGTATACCACTCATAGCGACCCTATGAACAAAAGGCCTGAGCACTGCTAATAGAGTTTCCGGAGGCAAGCCATTTCGGAAGTGGATGCTGCTCCTGCTTCCAGGCTTGTTATATGACATAGAAGTACTTAAACTTGCTCATTTTAACATTTATTTAGTATTTATTATCTCCACATTACCCAAAAACTGACAAGTTAGACTATTTCAGGTCTAATGAAAGAGACTGAACTAATTTAGTAGTGCAAACAATAATAAAGATTTATAGCGTAGTGTAACAAAACTCACAACCTTTGAATCAGTCCCAACCCCTAGCTAACCTACATAGGTTTCCAAAGCTGTAAATTTTTACAGGTGGAGACTGCTCATATTTCTCCTTCATAGTAGTTGGTGGATTTGAACTGTCAATTTTTTGCTTAGCAGTCCAGTATGTTATGAGGGATACCATTAGGCTTCTTTGAAATTTCATTGACTATATAGCGCAGGAGGGGAAGGCCCTCTATAAGGTAGATTGATTCAGTGACTGGGATAATCAGGATGGGAGTGTTGGAGACAGTGCGATTGGCACAGGACAGAGCAGAGTTTAGGGCTGTTGTACATAGGGTCGCTATGAGTCACAACCGACTCGATGGCACATAACAACAACAACAACATAGTGTTATAGTGATTAGTATTTTATTGAAGAATAAGTCATTAGATATAGCAGCCAGGAAATTAAAAGATGTATTGCTATGGGAAAGTATGCTGTTAGAGATCTCTCCAAAGTACTGAAATGCAAAGATGTCATTCTAGAGACTAAGCTTCCCCTGATACAGTCCATGGTCTTTCCAATCACTTGCTATGTGTCAGAGAGCTGGACAATGACTAGGGATGACTGAAGGAGAATTGATGCCTTTGAGCCACAGCTCAAAGGAGAAAAGTGTTGAATATACCATGGACTGCTAAGAAAGCGAACAGTTTCATCCTAGAGAGAGTTAAAACAGGCTGTTCCTTGGAGGCAAGGATTCTGAAGCTTCATCTTTAACATATTTGCTTTGAAGTCTCTTTTAAAGGTTTCCATCATACCTCTGACACACTTTGGACATGCTGCATGGAGGGACCAGTCTTGGACTGGAACGTCATGCTTGTGAGGATAGAGGAACAGCTTATGAGGATAGAGGAGATAAAGACCCTCTGTGAGGTGAATTGATTCAGTGACTAGGGTAATCAGGGTAGATGTGTCAGAAACAGTGAGAATGGCAAAGAATAGAGCAGGATTTAGGCTCATAGGGTCGCTATGAGTTGCAGGCGCCTTGACAGCACCTAACAACATAGACTTTTAAATTACTCTCCTGATTGTAAGACAACTACAATAAAAATATAATTCTTTTCTCTCTAAAGATAATTATTGCATATTTTTCCCTAAGGATGATGATGATGATGATGATGATGATGATGGTGATGATGATGATGATGGTGATGATCAAGTTGAAACTAACCCATAACTGACCCTCCAGTGGATTTTCAGAGGCAGGTAATCACACGGGAAGAGACTGCCTGTCTTTCTCCTAAGGAACAGGGGGTGGATTTAAACAAATAGTCTTTTGGGTGGCAGCACAGTTCCACTTGGATTAGGGATTATTCACTCTCTTCAAAAAGTAAGGGAAATCTCTAAAAGGACACATTGGTTTTCCTGAGTAGTTTATTTAGAACTACCTCAAAGCAAAATAAAATCCATTTAAAAACTTGAGAATGAAAAGTCACCAACAGTAAAGCAATGGTCATGGTAGTAACACATCTTACAGAGAAGGGTTGTGAAGAGAATAGATAACATCTGGAACCTGAAACAGCTTTTGTATGCTGAGCTGTAATGGACCTGGAAATAGACACATTTTAAGGATGCCCTGAGGCATTGCTTCAGAGAGTGGGATAAGAAAACAGCAGCAAGTCCACAGGGCATAGGTATGTCAATGTCTTTGACAAAGGAATGGACTGAGTTGAAAATAGTAACAGGCTCAAAATTCTGTAACTGCTATGTAGGCTGAGATAAATGACAAATGTTTAAGTACTAGCTACCTATAGGGTTTCCTGTTATGACACTTTATTTACTAGATATAACACACTCTGTTATTTCTGAATTAGGCAACACCACACTGAAAATACCCTATTTCCTTTATTAAAAGATAAATGAATTCATAACCCTTCTACATGAGTTGTCACTTCTTTTTTAGAATGTATATCGAATCTTTCTGGGTTATTGCCATCATTATCATTGTCATTGTGGTCAGCATCATCATGACTATCACCATTATCATAATCATCAGCTAGGCCTCCAGAAGGGAACACAACGCTATTGACATCTTGACTTTTCACCAGTGAAATCTGTGTCCTGTTTCTATCATGCAGAATAGAAAATAGAAAAATTTCTGTGGCTGAGCATATGAAAAGAAAAATAATAGAATATAAAAATGAAGGAGTATCTATTGCTAGGTACATGGAAATGGGTTCTGTTCTTACTAATAATGACTTTGTATAAAACAGAACGAAACACTAAATACAATAGAAAGACAATCCTACATAATCTTCCCTATATTTAATGCATTACTTGTCATGATTGCAGCCACTGTGTCAATCAATCTCTTGAGAGTGCTTCTCTTTTTCACTGCTCTTTTACTTTACCAGGCATGATATGCTTTTCCTGAGACTGGTTCCTTCTGATAACCTGTCCAAAGCACATTACATGAAGTCTTGCCTCCTGGCTTCTAGGGAGCATTAGAATATATTTCTTTTATGACAGTTGGCTTATTTCTCTGACAGTCAATGATATAATCTATATTTTGGTCAATCCTATATACTTCAAACCAAGTCCAGGGCTATATCTATTAGTTGAAAAACATTAGTTGGTATCCTATTTAATACTAATTCATAGATAATTCCTTGGCCCTTATTTTGCCAGTGCTTTCACTACAGCTGGAACTTCTTTTTTCACCATTGTCTCTTAATCATATGGTAATTCCTGAAATAGTTCAGTGTCAGATAATTCTTATCAGTATAGGATTCTGCGTATTCCTTCCATCTTCTTTTATTTATTTTTTTTTCCTTCCATCTTCTTTTGATACTTCCTGAGTCATTCAAGGTTTTGTTCATAGCCTGGCCAACTGATGGAGCCAAGATATATTTGTTGTCATTTCCAAGAAAGGTGAGTCAACAGAATGTGGAAATTATGAAACAGTATCATTAATATAAAAAAAAAATCCCACAAAATGTTGTTGGAGATCATTCAAAAACAGCTAAAACGGTACATAGACAGAGAACTGCCAGAAGTTCAAGCTGGGTTTAGAAGATGCTATACCACCAGGTATATCATTGCTGATGTCTGCTCAATCCTGGCTAAAGTTAAAGAATTCAAATAGACAGGAGAGTGTCTATTTGTACTTTATTGACTATGCAAAGCCACTTGACTCTGGATAATCACAGATTATGGCTAACATTGAGAAAAATGGGAATCTCTGACACTTGACTATGCTCAAATGAAATTTATGCTTAGGCCAGATGCTACCTCCTGAAATGTTCATATGTTAGCTGCTAAACATTTATTCTAACTGGGGCTACCTCTAAAGGTTATAACTATTCATTTTATCTATTGTTCATAGATGTATCAGAGAGCTGCTATTTAAAACTGTATGACCAAACCTACTTTATAGTTTGTCTTTATCTGGGAGCTCTACTAAAACCTGTCTATTATGGATGACCTCTGGTTTGAAATTAATAAAGTTGTGTGTCAGGATTTTATCATTTCTCCATACCTATTCAAACTGCATGCTAAGCAAATTATTTGAGAATAATGTGGCCTTGGGATTGGTATACAGATGACACTTGCCTGCTGAAAGTGAGGAGGACTTGAAGCAATCACTGCAGAAGAAAAAATAAATACAGCCTTTAATATAGAATGAATCTTAATGTAAGAAAGAAAAAATTCTCACCACTAGACCATAGGAAACACCTTGATAGATGGAGAAATAATTGAAAATTTCAATGATTTTATCTTGTTTGGCTCTATAGTCAATTCACTTAGTACCAGCAGTCAGAAGATATGGAAATGTATTGCACTGGGTAAGACAGCAGTCAGGGGTCTCTCCAAATTATTGAAGAGCAACGATGGTAGTTTTAGGACAAACATGTGTCTGATTCAACATGCCCAAAGGATGTCAGACAAAGCTTTAGAATCTTTGCTTCCAAAGAGCACTCTGGTTTGACCCTTTCCAGGACAAACCTGTCCTCTTGGCAGTCCAAAGTATATTCAAGGCCCTTCTATAGTACCACAGCTGAAATGAATCAATTCTCCATCATTGTCCAGCTCTCTGATGCAAAGCAAGTAATTGTGAAAATCCTGGCCTTGGTCTCCATACTGATATCATAACTCTTTAGTACTCTGGAGCAGTCCCTGACAGCAGAACTTCCCCAGTGTAATTTGTCTTTTGATTTCCTGGCTGCTGGTACCAAGATTGTTTATTGTAGAGTCAAGCTATTAAAAATCTTAATCTCTTTACTGTCTATCATGATGCTGCCAATTGGCCCAGTGATGAGAATCTTTGTTTTCTTTATGTTGAACTTCAATCCATATTGAAGGATGTAGTCCTTGACCTAGTGCATCGAGAACATTAGGTCCTCCTCGGGAGTACCTTTTGCATGAAAGGTTGGATTACCTTCATAATGTAGGTTGTTGATGAGTCTTCCTCCAATCCTGATCCCACACTGCTCCTCCCAGATGATCTTTTCTGCACATAGATTGAAAAGATATGGAAAAAAGATGTAACCCTGGTGTACAACATTCCAAATTGTTAATCATGCAGTGTTTTCTTGCTCTGTTTTGACAACTGCCTTCTGGTCCAAGGATAGGTTTCACACAATCAAGTGTTCTGGAATTCCCATTTTTCTCAGACTTTGACACAGTTTGTTGGGGCCCACACAGCCAGATGTCTTTGCATAGTCAATGAAATACAAATAGACATTTCTCTGGTATCACTAGGACAACAACCTCTTCTAAACTCAGCTTGCACATCTCGTAGTTATCTGTTGATGTGCTGTTCCAGTTATTTTTGGATCATTTTCAGCAGAACTTGCTTGCATGTGATATTATTAATATTCTTCAGTAATTCCTCACTCTGTAATGTCACCTTTATTTGAAATAGGAACAAATATGAATCTCCTCCAGTCAGTTGAGCTAGTGGTTGTCCTCCAGATTCCTTGGCACAACTTGGTGAGCACATCCAGGGCAGTGTCTGTAGAAATATGTCAATTAGTATGCCATAAATTCCTGGGGCCTTGTTGTTTGCCAGTTCCTTAAGAGAAGCTTGAACTTCTTCCTTCATCACCACAGGCTCTTGTTGATACATTCCTATGTATTATTGTTGTTATGTGCTGTCAAATAGACTGCGACTCATAGTGACCCTATTCTTCATAGCTTTGAATTCCGCCCTATCTTGAGCCAATCTAATTGTCTCTGTAACACCTCCTCTCATTACTCCAGTTTTTGTGTCAATACATGTCATCCAGCATCTTCCTCCCTTGTGTTATCATTCTACCCTTCCAAGCATGATGTCCTTCTACAAGGACTGGCCACTCCTTGAAACATGCCCAAAGAATATGAGACAGAGCTTCAAAATCTTCACCTTCAAGGAACAACTTGGTTTCAAACGTTCAAACAAACCTATTAGTTTTCTTGACAGTCCATGGTATTTTCAATACTCTTCTCCAGCACTGCAACTCAAAGGCATTGATTCTTCTTCTGCCCTCCTTAGTCATTGTCTCACTCACTGATGCATAACAAATATTTGCAAACCATGGCCTGGATTAGGCACACCTAGATTTTTTTTTTTTTTTTTTTTTTTTTTTTAATCTTATTATTGCTGTTCACCACTCTGTAGAGGTCTCAGACAGTAGATTTTCCTAATGAAATTTGTCTTTTTATTTCCTGACTTCTGGTACCAAGAGTATTGATTGTAGAACCTAGCAAGCTGAAATTGTTAACAATCTCAATCTCTTCTCCATCTATCATGATGCTGCCAATTGGCTCAGTTGTAAGAATCCTTGTTTTATTGATGTTAAGCTTCAATCTATATCTAAGGCTGTAGTCCTTGATCTTTCACAGCAAATGTTTCATGTATTTCTCAGTTTCAACAAAGTTGTTTCATTTACATAACGTTTTTCATGAGGTTTCTTCAAATCTGGATGCCACATACATCCTCATTGAGTCTAGCCTCTTGAATGATCTGTTCCACATATAGATTGAAAAGGTGTAGAGTCAGGACACATCCCTGATGTACTCCTTCCCTAATTTTGAACCATACAATGTTTCCTTGGTTTGTTCTGATGATAGCTTCCTGGTCCAAGTATAGGTTTCAAATGAGCACAATCTAGGATTCTCATTCTGCTCGATGTTAATCATGATGTGTGTGTGAGTGTGTGTGTGTGTGTGTGTGTGTGTGTGTGTATGTGTGTGATTTATACAGTCAGATGCTTTTACATAGTCACTGAAACATAGATAGACATTCCTTTGGTACTCTCAACTCTCAGCCAAGGCCCATCTGGTATTAGCTATGATGTCCGTAGTGCCACAAACTCTTCTAAACTTGTATTTCTAGTAGTTCTATTATGATGTACTGTTCTAGTCATTCTTGTTTGTTTGCTTATAATCTTCAGCAGGATTTTGCTTGTGTGTGGTATTAGTGACATTGTTTGATAATTTCCACTTTCCATTGTATCAGTGTGGTAAAATTCATGTATATGGTTTTCATTTATGCAGTTGAAAAAAATATTTTTCATGTTAGTCATTGATTTTTGCAAGATTCCTCCATGTAATATCTAATACAATTTTTATCATCAAAGCCATATTTCAAATAAGGAATATTGCTTTTTTGTTTATAATTTTCATATTCCAATCACCAGTAATTGTCAAATGAATCTTCAATGCATGTTTATTCTATTTCAGACTGCATAAATCAGTAAACATTTTCAATTTCACCATCTATAACATTAGTATTTGGTGCATAAATTTGAAAAACAGTTGTATTAACTGTTTTTCTTTGTAGGAGCATGAATATTAGCCCAACATTGATGGCATTATATTTCAAGATATATCTTGATGTGCACTTTATGACTGAGAATTTTATTCCATTTCTCTTCATTTTGTTATTCATTGGATAGTATGTTATGCACATCACATATGACCCTGCTAATATTTTAAATAGTGATGGTACAGCTTCCAGCATCACAGCAAAAAGCAATTGATACTGGTTGGTAATCTCTGAACTCTATGGGATCACTTTTCTGTAGGATGTACTCAGGTAGCTGTCTTTAAATGTCGTGGCGCAGACGTGAGCATGTCCAGTGTTATAATCATTTAGTGCAGTATCTTAAGTAATGTTCTATAATACCAGTTATCAGGGATGTAGCGGTTCGGCTTAAGTCAAACTAAAAAGTGTCACAAAAATTATGCTCCCATTTTGCTGCAACACTTTTCCTTCATTTTTTTATCAATTGCTAATTTTTTTTCCTCAACCTAACTCACTTGCTGTTGAAATAAAACTGACTCACAGCTGACCTTCCAGCAGGTATTCAAGAGGGTGTAGTTGCATGGGTAGAAGATTTCACATCATTTTCCCCAAGAAGCCACAAATGGATTTGAACTTCCAGAGTGTTTGCCTTTTTTACTAGCAGTCGAATTTTCTATGGAGTAGACCACCAGAAATTCCTTAAATATATTAGAATTTCTAATATATTTTTAATTTTAATAAACAAAATGCTTCGACTTTATAGAATTTATAGAAGGCTTGAGAAGACGAAGGAATGATGAAAGAGAGGAAGACCCTCAACCAGGTGAATTACAACAAAGAGCTCAAGTGTGTGAGAGGTTATAATGATGAGACAGGTCAGGACAGGGCTCAGATCTGTTGTTCATAGGATTGCTGTGAGTAGTACTTGACTTGACAGTACCTAATAACAACAGAATAGAATTCATCAAGGAAAACCCCAAACCAAAACTAAAAACCCCACCAATTCAACTCCTCAATTACTGTCTCTCTCTTTTCCCCCCACTTGAATTACTATTTCAGCCTTTTCCTCTTTTTAAATTTTTTTCAATTATGTGATTTTGCTAAATATCTGGCTTTTCATAATATTGTCTAGTTTTAAAATTGTTGATCCATATCTAAAAAGTTTCTAGTAAGTTTTTTTAAAAAAAAATTCTAAAAACACCTTAATGAATCTTTTTTAAAGTACTTTAAACCAACAAATGTCAACCAGATCAGAGTTCTGTGAACAATTTTGATTTTTAAAAACTAAACTAAACCAAACCCAAATAATTAATTGTGTGTTACTTTTAAAAGTTGCATGCATTTTAAATATACTGAGTTTAAAAGGATGAAAATGTTTCAGGAGAGCAAACACGAATACCAGCAAATAAAAGATTACTTGCCAACTTTCTGTAGTAAACCATCTCAGCTAAAAATATGGTTGTGAATACCAAGACTCTCACTTGGATGACTAGCCAAGTTGAAGATTGAAATAATTTCAGGCCCTGTCACCGTCTCAGTCTAAGTATCCATCCTATAGTAACTATCTGAGAGACATCAAGCAAGAACCACCCACAGGAAACTAGTTACATTTCAGAGCCATGAAAACAATGCTAAATTGTTTTTAAGTCAAAAGAGTTGGGTGTTTTGTTTTGTTTCTGCGCAACAATGGAGAAGAACAAGAATAGCTTTCTTTACTCTTGTTTTAGTCAGACTACTGACAATAGCTCTCCTCCACTAAGACTGGGGGGGAGAGAACAAAATGAAAACTAAAAATAAAATCAAAACAAGCCTAAACCCCAAACATCTTCCTGATTGTCCATGCCTAAGAGGAAGAGAAAAATGATGAACCAGCAAATGTTGTTGTTGTCCTTGAGTGCTTTAGTCACTGGCTAGATAATCTTAAGTTTTCATTTTATTGATTCAATATTGACAAAATATTATTTAAAAAAATTTTTAAAGTTTCTATGTTGGAAGTAAAGCTGGTTTTGTTGTTGTTTTAAATTTTTTTAAATTGTGATTTTAATGAAAGCTTACAGATGTGTTAGATTCCATTGTTGCATGTTTTCTTTTCTACCACCTCTTGGTTCACTTAAAAAGAAAAAAAACACCCATAAATCATTCCATTTTGCTTAATTTCTTCCCTTCCTTCCTCCCTCAGTCCACCATGCTATACACTTCTTATTCTGGACTATTGTCATATAAATAATGCCTAACCATATATTCCTTTTAAGCAACTCTTTTCTTCATTTGTTCCAGTGAACTACTCATATTTAGCCGGTTTTCTTAAAACATCGCATTCTAATTTTTATTTTTTCTTTTATACTGGTTTATTTACAAATACATTTGTTTATTTGAATACATTATTTTTCACAATGAATCGTTCTAATTTCCTTCACCTATCAACTTGTGCAACCCTATGATTAACATGCCCCCACCCACCCATCCTCACACTTCTGCTCTCATCTTCCCCCCACTTGGATCCTCATATTCATTCTACAATAATGGTCTTATACAGTATTTGTCCTCATGAGCCTGAGTTAGTTGACATAGCATAATACTCTCCAGTCCTTCTCAAGTTAGGTAGTAATTTACAAAATTATTGCTCCTGCACGCTATGTAGTATTCCATTGTGTAAATGTACTGTAATTTCTCAGTCCATTTGATTGTTGTTGGACATTTAGGCTGTTTCTATGTTTTTGCTATTGTGAATAACACTGCTATGAACACTGGTTTACAAATCTCCATGTCTACCTCAGTTCTCATTTTCTCAGGGTATATTGCAAGCAGTGGAATAGCTGGGCCGTATGGAATTCTATGTTCAGCTTTTTGAGGAAGCATCAAACTGCTTTCCAGAGTGGTTGTACAATTTTACAATTCCACCAACAACGTATAAGAGATTATATCTTGCCACATCCTATCCAAAATTTATTACTTTCAATCTGTTAAACTTTGCCATTCCTACTGAAGTGAGATGGTAACTCATTGTGGTTTTGATCGCATCTCTCTTATTGCAGTGATTTGTAGCATTTCTTTATATGTCTGTTGGCCATCTGAATATCTTACTCTGAAAATTATTTTCATGTCTCTTACCCATTTTGCAATTGTGTTCTCAGTCTTTTTCATGTTGAGGCCTTGTAGGATTCTGTAAACTTTTAATATAAAACACTTGTTTGAAATGGTATTGTCAAATGTTTTCTTTCCTAGTCAACAAGTTTTCCTTTTACTTTGTTGGATAATGTTTTTGAATGCATACAGGGATTTAATCTTTAGAAGGTCCCATTCATCAATTTTATCCTCTCCATATGGAGCATTCTTGGCTGTATTTGGCAGTCTCTTTGTATCATAGACGAGGCCTTTTAAGCTTGATCCCAGTTTGTCTCTGATGAACTTAATGGTTTGGGGCTTTACTCCCAGATCTCTGATCCACCTTAAGTTGATTTTTGTGTATGGTATGAGATTTGGGTCCCATTTTAATCTTCTGCAGATAGCAGTTCAGTTTTGCCAGCATCATTTGTTGAAGAGGTTGTCATTTCCCCATTTGATAAGTTTTATATCCTTGTCAAATATCAGTTGACAATAGATAGCTGAGTCTATTTCTGAGTTCTCAATTCTGTTCCATTAGTATGTGCCTGTCATTATACTTATACCATGATGTTTTGGTTACTACCATTGTGTAGTAGGGTGGTTTGTTGTGGTTT
>NW_006399763.1:29793558-29810587 GCF_000299155.1 Elephantulus edwardii | reverse complement strand
TTAGTTAAAGTGTTGACCCCCCTCTTAGCCCAGTCCCTTGACCCACTTACTACCAAGCTCCACCCTCCACCAGGATAACCCTTCTCATCTGCCAAGTCCCTTCAGAAAATATCTTCCATTGTCCAACCCATGATCTTACAGTTTGTATCTTAAGCTTTCTTGGCTTCCAAACACGTTGACTGCTAACATTTTCCTTTTGACCAGTGTCTCTTCAGTTTAGTTGAGCTGTCTCCAAGGGAAGGTGACGTGTCCTGTAGAACTCCTGAGTGGGTTATGTTTCCCGCCGGAAATCCTGGGTACCTCTGGAAAACGCTTCTTCATCTCCTATGTGGGCTGGCCTCCCTTGTGCCCGCTCTCAAGCCGCCCTTCTGCCCAGGAGCACGCCAGAAATCCTGCATACCTCTGGAAAACGCCTCTTCATCTCCTATGTGGGCTGGCCTCCCTTGTGCCCACTCTCAAGCCGCCCTTCCGCCCAGGAGCACACCGGAAATCCTGGGTACCTCTCCTTTTTTGACAGTGGTGTGTTGAAATCTCTTACCACTATCCTGTTGTTGTCAAATTCTTTCTTCAATTCTGTTAACTGTTGTTTCATGTTTTCTGAATGTCTGTCATTTGGTGCATAAATGCGGACCAAGGTTATGTCGTCTTGATCTATTGCACCTTCAATCAGTGTGTTATGTCCTAGTTATTGTTTATGTTGGTTTCCATTCTGAAATCTATTTTATCATAAATTAATTTTG
Organism: Elephantulus edwardii; assembly: GCF_000299155.1. Classification (NCBI taxonomy): domain Eukaryota; kingdom Metazoa; phylum Chordata; class Mammalia; order Macroscelidea; family Macroscelididae; genus Elephantulus; species Elephantulus edwardii. The sequence continues at coordinate 29,809,847 of NW_006399763.1, read as the reverse complement.
CCACTCCTGCTTTTTTGATGCTGTGATTTGCTTGGTTTGTTTTTTGGGGTCCCCCCCAGTTTTTTTATTTTGAGTTGATCTTTCTGGTCTTTTTTAGATGTGTGATTACTTTTAATGCATCTGAAAGATGGACAGTTAACATGAATGACAGAAAAAGTATTGACGCCTTTGATCTATGTTGTTGGAGAAGAGCACTGAACATCCTATGGATGGCAAGAGAACAAACAGATATGCCTTGTAGAGGATGCAGCCAGAGTGCTCTTTGGATGCAAGAATGATGAGGCTTCGTTTCATATAGATTTGACATGATGCTAGGTGGGGCTATTGCTTGGAAAGGGACATGATGCTGGGAAGGGTGGAGGGTCAGTGAAGGAGAGGAAGACCCTCGTCTAGGTTGAAGGATATTGAATACATATGAGACTGTCACAGGACAGTTAGCGAAAACAACCGGTACTTCCGTGTTCGCTTGAGAACATCTGGTTATTGCACACGGCGTGGTTATTGCAGTCGCAGCTATGGCATATAGACGTTAAGGACACGATCCCAACCATGATTGGCTAGCAAGGTGTTTGTATAGCATGTGATTTTTATCTCCTATTCAAGAGTATATATACTGGGAGAAAAAGGAAATAAAGGTGGTAACTTCTCTCCTACCTGCGGTGTGAGTGCATCTTCCTTTACTCAGCGACAGGCCTTCTCTCAGAACTCGGAGCAAAGTTGGTCGCTGGTACCTGACACTAGGTAGATTGGCACTCTGACTTCTGTGATGGGTTCTTGTATGTCAGGAATGTCAGAATGGTTTAGGATAGAATAGGTTTTGGATCTTTTGTTCATAGGGTTTCTATGAGTCACACTTGACAACATCTAACAACAACAACTTAGAGTCATCATATTGATGGGCTTTGTTTTTGTTTTGTTTTGTTTTGGTTTGGTTTGTTTTCACAACAAGTATGATTACTGTCAGTCCAGGTTTTACTTTTGTCATTTTGCTGTGTTTCTTTTTCTGTTGTTTCTAGTTATTATGATCCATGCACTTTTCTTTGGAGTCTCTGTGTGAAGGACCTCACTTAAAATTTCTTGTAGTTTTGGTCTGGTTTTCACAAATTTCTTCTTTTCTGCAAAGGCTCTAATTTCTCCTTCATATTTGATGGAGGACTTTGCTGGGTATATGATCCTTGACTAGCAACTGTTTTCTTTTATCTTTCTATATATGCTGTCCCATTGTCTTCTAACTTGCATGGTTTCTGCTGAGGAATCAGAACTTAATGTAATTGCTTCCCCTTTGTAGGTGACACTAAGTTTTCCTCATGCTGCTTTTAGAATTCTATTATTTCCTTCCATTTGGAACTTCCATTGGCTCAATTCTGTATGCATTCTTGTTTTGGTTAAGGGTCTGTGTAGATTGTTTCTTTGTTTAAGCCTCTTGTTTAGATTCAATAAGACCGTCAGGAGGACACTTGCATTTAAGGCCAAGCCCTTGTCTCCATTCGGAAACTGTGGAAGCAACTGGAACCTATAAGATGGGTGCTCTTGTTTTTGTTTTGTTTTGTTTTTGAGAATCATTGCGAAATGGTTTTTGTTTGTTTATAATTATTATTAAAGTCTCGTGTTTAGAGTAAACAAAACCTTCTGGAGGGCCCTTATTTTTAATAAGTCGGGTTGAGGGATTATGTTTTAATCCTTTGATACTATATTTTGGAGGGACATTCTTCTAAGTCATATAGCACTCTCCTGTCAATTTACTGTGCTGAAGTAATCTGGGTTTGCTGTGATGCTCAATCTTCTACCACTGGGGTCTCAAAATCCATAATGGCTGCCCGTGGTGGACAGTGTTTGGTGGAGTTCCCAGATTAAAAATAGCCTGGAAGCAGGAGTGGCATCCACTTCCAAAACAGCTTGGCTCTGGCAACCGTATGAACTTTGATAAACGATGAAAGTTATACAAGTTTTCAAGTCTTTTTTTCATTGGGTCATTATGAGTTGTTTACGACTTGATGGCACTTAACAACAACATAGAGAGACCACACTCAATTGACCTTGTGGACAGAAAGCGATGCTACCATACCAAAGGTGGGTGATTTTAATCTGGGGGCCTCAGGTCTGGTTTTAATTTTTTTTGTTCAAACATTCTTTTTTTAAAAAAAATTATTTTATTAATTTTAATGAACATTTACAGAGATTTTATATTTCCATATATTCATTGTTGCACTTTTTTCTGTACACACCCTCCTCCCCTTAGTTCATTCCTGTCTTTGAAAAGCAAAAGATAAACTTCTTCCTTGTTATACAAGACACCCACCCCTGCCCCTCCCCCACCCCAAATGCACTCCACTGTTGTTGATGTTGTTATGTGCTGGCGTTTCCAACTCATAGCGACCCTATGCACAACAGCCCTAAACCCTGCTCTATCCTGTGCCAACCGCACCGCCTCTGACACACCCGTCCTGATTACCCCGGTCACCGAATCAATCCATCTCATAGAGGGTCTTCCCCTCCTGCACTGTTCCTCCATCCTCCCAAGCATGATGTCCCTCTCCAAGGCCAAAGTATGTCAGACGAAGCCCCAGAATCCTTGCCTCCAAGGAGTAGCTTGGTTTAATCCTCTCCAAGATGAATCTGTTTGTTTTCCTGGCAGTCCATGGAACATTCAGTACTCTTCTCCAGCACCACAGCTCAAAAGCATCCACTCTCCTTCTGTCATCCCTAGTCATTGTCCAACTCTCTGATGCATAACACTCCACTATGCAACCTTAATTATGGATTCCTGTGATAATCATAATACCCTATCACATATCACTTTTAAACTGTTCTCTCCTTCATCTGTTTCAATTCAATATACATAATCTATCCAGTTTTTCTCAGTGTTACCCCAACCTTGATGTCAGTCCCATTCTACAACAGTGGCACTATACAGTATTTGTTTTTTTGTGGCTGAGATATTTTACTCAGAATAATGTCCTCCAGGGTCACCCATTTTGTATAATATTGAATAAGGTCCTTGTTTTTCAATGCAGCATAGTATTCCATTGTGTGAACATACCATAGCTTCTCTATCCATTTGTTTGTTTATGGGCACTTAAGCTATTTCCAACTCCTTGCTATTGTGTGTGCTCTGATGCTAATGGTAGTGAGGATGAAGAAAAAAATAAAGTGAGCTGTACAGGGGTGGGGGTGGGGAGAAGCACAGAATCCTCTGTGAATGATCTTGAGTATCTTAGGAATCATAACCCCTCACAATCATCAGTGAAGAAGAGGACCCAGTACCAGACAACCATGCTAAAAGTTCCAAGTCAAGAGGATATGAGGAAAGGGAAAATTGCCGTCAGCAAAGACAGTCTCAGGACCAGGAGAACTATTGCGCTGGCCGTGATCAGCAAAAAGAAAAGGATTCCCATAGAGAGGTTAGTCATAGAGAATTCCACTGGAAGAGGCATGAACATGAAGATAAACCAAGGAGAAAAGATCAATGCAGAAGGAATGATAGAGAATGGAAAGGGGAAAAATGTATCCCAAGAGAACAACAGAGAGATAGACAAACAACTAACTGTCATTCTCTACATAATGAGAAAGAGAAGTAAAACAAAGGAAGACTATATGAAAGGAAGAAAAGATATGAAGATAGTGATGAATTCAGAGATAGGGGAAAACAAGAAGATAAGTGTTAAATATTCAGAAAGAAATTGAGACAGGAAGGAAAGCAGTCCAAGTCTCAGAGGAAAAGGAGTTTGCTTGACCAGGAAAAATCCAACAAGATGGAAGAGGACAAAGAAAGGAACCTAGAGAGACTCTCCAGTTCCGAAATTTCACATGGAGTAGAACACAGAAACACAAAGGAAAGGCAAGAGAAGGGCAGAGGACAGGAGAGACTGCCAGAAAGTAAAATAATGAAGAAATGTAATGTCAGCTAGAGACAGGTACTTGGCCATGAAGATAGCATGGGTTACTGCAAAGACCTACATGGAAAAGATGACTAATGCTGCTCCAGCAGAAAGATCTGTAGAAGGACAGAAAATTATTATTCCTTCAACTAGCTATGTGAAAGCAAAGAAGTGCTGAGTCCCTTGAGAGGGCATTTGTAAATGTAAAAATTCACTTTAGTTTGTTGTTGTTGTTGATTGCCTTCGAGTCGAGCATGACTCATAGCCATCCTATGAACAAAAGGCCTGAAGCCCCTCTACAACTATCAACATTAATCAAAGTTCAATAGGGTTTCTGGATGCATGTTATTTAGGAATTGGATGCCACTACTGCTTCCAAACCTGTCATAGCATGTTATTGTTGTTCTGTGTCATTGAGTCACCTCCGATATATAGTGACCCTATGTATAACAGCTCTGAACCCTTCCCTCTCCTGAGCCAGTCTCACTCTGACACACCAACCCTCACTGCTCCAGTTACTGTATCAATCCTTCTCATCCTGAGCCTCATATCTGCTTGGATGTCAAACATTTTTTTAAATGGTATAGCACTGGTCTGTCCATTTTCTGTACAGAGGCAATTTGTGGTTGCTGTGATGCTAAACACTGTGACACAGATGTGATAATGGTTAACCATGGTGCACAGTGTTTGGTGGAGCTCCAAGATTAAAACAAGGTTAGAAGCAACAGAGGCATCTACTTCCAAAATAGCTTGCCTCTGGAAATTTTATGAACTTGGAGAAACGAAAAAAATTATACAAGTGTTCAGGTCTTTCATTCATTGGGTTGCTGAATCATCTACGATTCAACGACTTTTAACATTTAACAACAACAACAACAACAACATATTTTAATTTGGAAAATTTGACTATGATATTCCTTGATGTTTTTCTTTTGGGATCGATTAATTTTGTTTTTTGCTGTGTTTCTTGAATGTGGATTTCCTCGTTCTTCAAAATACCTCAGAAATTTTCTTCTAGTACTTCTTCCTAGATTTTTTTCAGTGATTTTCTTGTCATGCCCTTGTTCTTGAATTCAAATCGCACATATGTTGTTCTTTTTGATGTCATCTCACATCATTCTAATGTTTTATTCATTTTCTTTATGTCCCATTTCTGAATTTTCTCCTAATATGTTTCTAGTGAGGCTATTGTCTTCCAGTTCACTGATTCTCTGTTCCATCTCTTCAGTTCTACTTTTTTGTCCTACAAGCAGGTTAGACAATTCTGCCATTTCAGTCTTAATATTCTCGATTGCATTTCCATACTCTTTTGTTATTTCCAGTACTGTGTTGGCTGTACATCCTCTGTCTTATGAAGACTTTTTTAAGTTCTTTTACCTCTCTGTCTATATCATTAATTCTTTCTTCCATATTTTCGTTTTCTTCCATAGCTATTCCAGTTGTTCCTCATCAACATATTTCTTCTGGACTGTTGTCTCTATGGTATTTGTTCTCTTAATTTCTTCTTCCATTATTCGTACCTTCTTCTGTAGTTATTCAAAGAACTCCACATCAATATATTACTTTTGATTCTATCTGGGATATTCATTGGGTCTACTTTTTTAGAAGAAGTGTTATTTTGATGTTTCATGATGAGTTAGGCTGATTGCTGCTTTTTTGACATTATGTGAGGTTGTTGTAACTATACAACGGCCCAGAGTATGGCAATATTTTTTGAAGAACCTGTTTTTTGTGTTCCCTTCTTGAGAAAGCAGTTTTCCCCCCAAATATCTGAATGGCGGACCAGGAAGCCTGGTGTTCCCTTCCAGAATTAGTGTCTCCACCCAGCCTGAGTTGTCCAACCCCTTATGCGTGAGCTTAAGGAGTCCCATGTGGTGTAGCTAGACAGCAGTATTTTCCTCAAAGTACTGTGGGTGCAATGTGTCTTCATGTTGCACAGCATTTCTGCCTGCCACACAGCTGGAAAGAAAACCTTTGTGATTTATAATCAGGACTTTGAAAAACTTTCGGCAAAGCCATACAGAGTGATAACAAAGGTTTAATAGTATTACATGATACAATACCTTCTGTGTCAATGACAGGTCATAGATAACCATTTGAATATATTTATTTATGAATGCAAATACATATTTTAATGTAGTCATTCTTCAATATAAACATAATTCTACACCCTAGAGGGATTCCAACACAGTTCATAAAATCAGAATCAGTAAATTTAGATCAACAACATTTGTTAAGGGGTAACATGTTTTTATCTGAATAAAAAATAGTGAGAATATTACATGTTGTATTAAAATATAAAATTAAATTCAGCTATCTCAGAGGACAAGTCCAGATTTAATAAAAATAAATATGATTGTTCATTCATTTTAAAAAATGCACTCATTTTCCTACAGATGCTTCAGTAAAGAGAACACTAATCTAATTACAGTATTTAAAAAATAAATTGTCTTTGTGTTTGCTGTAAAATAAACAACAGAGCTGCAGGGCCTACCAAGAGCTTCACTTATTAAAGAAAATACCTTTTGATGATTAACAAAGGCAGATTTGTTTGAAACATGAATATGCTTACTGCAGTCTCCTGGATGGAGAGGATTTTCAGAAAGAGAGGATTTCAATAAATTGAGGGAAATGTAAACCTAGATAATTAGAGTTAGATAACTTTTGCTCCCTTTTGATTGGCAGTATTAGTAGGGGTGAGAAGTAGGGGGTAGGAAAGAATAAAGAAAGAAGGAAAATATGATCTGGTTTCCTAAAACTAATCTCTAATTGTTTTTGAAATGAAAATTTTATATTAAGCCTTTGGGGTAAAATGACTCAGTCACTGTAACAATTTTAAAAGGATATTGTTGCACTTATTTACTAAACTAAAGATTAGCTATTTGAATAAGTTTAGTCATACTATGAAAGAAAGACTTGGAAATCTGATTCTGTAAAGATTCTTTCTGTCTTTCCATCTCTGTCTCTCTCTGTGTGTCATTGCTATTCATTCAGAGTTGACTTATAATTGACCCTCTGGGTAAGAAATTGCCAATCTTTGTCCCTAAGAGCCACTGGTGAATTTGACATTGCCAGGTAGTTGTTGCCTTGGGATAACAGCACAGCTCCCCATGGGTTAAGCCACAAGAGAAAACCTTAAGTGCTGTCCTGTAACACCTGAGATTGAGATAAGTAGGAATATCAACTTAATAACAAAGTTTTGTGGTTTTTGCTTAAATCAGATATTAGAGAGTTTGACTTAGTCAAATGGGTGACATTTAACACAATTGTCCCACAAATCTCACTTGTAAACACCAGTGTGGGATTTTCAGTATAGTAGTAACAGGGAGAAAACTACAGTGGATTTACAGCCCTCAAAAACCTACTACAAGGTCACCAATATATTTGTCCTGAATAGAGGACAAGAAGCTGGCTGCAGTCCTACCACTAGCAGCTCCATGGTTCAAGGCCACCAGCGGCTTCATGGGAGAAAGATAGGCAATCTCCTCCTGTGCAGTTAAGTGCCTCTGAAATCCACAAGAGGGTCAGCTATGGGTCAGTTCCAACTTGATGGTATACAACAACAGAAGACAGTGACTTTTCATAGCTCAGTTATTATTTTTGGTGTCATTACAATACATTAGGTGCCAAGTACTACACATAGTGGTCCTACTAACAGACCTGAATCCCATCCTGTAATGCACCATTCTCACCAAATGTATCTCTTATACATTTTGATCCCACTGTTGCAATTACCATTTTGGACTATATAAATATGGGGTAATTATAAAGCCCAAATAGGCTTCAATAGCTTACCAATATTATAAAGGTTTTGATAGCTTACCAACATTATAAATAAATAGCATCTTTTGTGTGAAAACATGCAAATATAGTTAATAGACTGGTTAAGAATTTGTTGATCCATTTTACCATCCTGTCAGGTTTAAATAGAGCAGTTCAGAGGCATAAAATGAGACCTCATTACCATAAAGAAAGAAGTAGAATGTGTAGTAGGTTCTTTGTACTAGAAATTCTCATGCAAGCATAAACAAATGAGACTGAGATGCAGCAGTGGAAGTAGCACAGGTGGAGGAAAAACAGACTGGAATAAGACAGAGCTGAACTAGAGCTGCAACTGTTGACCCATGAATCTAGAGCCCAGTTGTTTAACCTAAGCATACCATTGTATTGGCAGAAGTCTGGGGAGTGGCATTGCTTACTTAGCATAACTGAAAACAAACAAACAAGCAAGCCCTTTGCAACACTAGTCCAGTGTGGGTGGAAAGGGTCCAGAGTCATAAGATAAGGCCCAGAGAAAAAGACTGGGTCCAGGAGCCAGGACACTGTAGTTTAAAGAGAGGTATGCCTGCAATATAGTCTGAGAAAAACCTGTTCTGCCTGAAGAAGTGTATCCTGAATGTTTCTGACATAAGTTGTAACCTGTTACTTCCCTAATAAAACCTATACTCATAAGTATTGTCTGGCAGTTCTATGTTGCCATTGCAATGGATTATCTAACTTTATGCAAAAGAGAGCCATGGGAGCCACAGTGGCATTAGAATTATAGAAGTAAAATTGATGGGGCTTCTTCTTCCCTTGAGGATAATAAGACTAGGTACAACTGCACCAATATTGATGTCATTGTTTTTACACCACTAGAGATATTTCCTTGATCTGTAGACACATGTCAAAATATCCTGACAAGTGAATAAATATTATCTCTACATTCTTACAAATTAAGCCAATAATACCTAAATAACCCTGAAAGAAGAAAACTTAACACATTAGCAAATAAGTTTTATTAATAATTAAGGAAATGGTTTCCAATAGAATGGGTCATCCTATCCTGTCATCAGGTTGAGTCGGCTTCAGTGAACCTAGGAGAGAATAGGTTTCCAATACTGTTTCTGAAGCTGTAATTTTTATAGGTTTAGGCCACCTCATCTTTCTCGTAATGCAGTGTTTAACCTACATCACAAGTCTCCTCTAAATGAGTTATAGGGCAGGCATTTTGTTGTGATACATCTATGTGAATGCAAATATTGAAAACATTGAGAGGCACTACAATACCAGTAGATTAGACATAATGACTCCCAAATGCCATTTCTCATTTCATTACACTTATCAGTCACCTTAGAAAATTCTCCTCAACCCAAAGAACATTAATTTGTTGGTTTTGGTCTATGAATAACAGTTTTGAGTTCTTTTATTAATATTATATTTCCTTTGCAGAGTACATAGACCATAACAAATCTCTCCTATATATACTTAAATTTTAGTGAAGCATATTTGAAGCATACTTGGATATACAAACATGAATTAAAGAACCAAAATGTACACTATTTCTTCAACTGCTATGTTGGTTGTGTTATGTTTTAATATATTCCCTTAGAGGTCTTCAACAGAGAGTTCACTATAGGGATATCAGAGGAAACAGGAGTAACACATACACAGAAAACCTAGGAGAGTTATCACAACCTGGTTTCATAAGAGAAATAGAACCACATGTAGCCAGGCCTTTTTAAATATGTATAACAGTTGTGTCAAGCAGGCTAGTTTATTTTTTGAACCATTGTGTTAGAATTAGAAATCAAGGTCATCTTCATGCTTGACCCTAACAGCTCAGGATTCCCAGGAACACTCTGATATCTGCAAATTTGGCAGTCACTAAAATCACTTTTTAAAAAAAAAATGAGATTTTAGTGAAAGTTTTTAAATTACTTGGGTTTCCAATCATTTACTGTCACACATTTTCCTCCCTGCCTCACCCCACCTCGCCCCCCAGATCACTTTTTTCCTCTCTAGATGAAAAGTTCTTTCATTGTTATACAGCCCCCTCCCAAGACCACTTGACTATGCAGCTCCTACTCTGGACTCTCGTCATGCCAATAATACTTAATATTCCTTTTATACAATTCTCTCCCTTGTCTGTTTCAATGCCATGTAGATGATTTATCCCCTCTTTGCATAGTTCCCCCCATGCCCCAGGTCAGTCTTGTTTTATAACAGTGACATTATGCCATATTTGTCTTTTTGTGACTGAGATATTTCACTCAGCATAATTTCCTCCAGGGCCATACATTTTGTATAATTATTCATGAGTTCCTTGTTTTTCAATGCAGTATAGTATTCCGTGTGCATGTACCACAGCTTCTCTATCCATTCATTTATTGATGGGCACTTAGTTTGTTTCCAACTCTATTGTGAACAAAGCCACAATAAACATGGGTGTGCATATATCTACTTGGGTGGCAATTAAGGTTTCTTCAGAGTATATTCCCAATAGTAGAGTTGCTGGGTCAAATGATATTTATATTTGCAACTTTTTGAAAAAGGGCCATTCTGCCTTCCATAGTGGTTACACCATTTTACACTCCCAGCAACAATGAATAAGGATTCCAATTTCTCCATAATCTCTCCAGCATTAAAATCATTAAAATCACTTTTAATTAGCACCAGTAGCATAATACACAGGAAGTCCCATTGAAAACTCAACAGTGGCACCACTCTGCCAGTTTGAAGCCACTAGTAAATTTGAGAAGTATAGACTGTCTCCTCCCTTGCATTATACAGCTTCTGAAAAATCTGTTGAGGATCAATTATAAATTTGTTCTGAATTAATGGCAGTGAGAGATTGAGTGCAAAGATTATTCTCAGTTTCAATACATATCATCAGTCACAGAATTCACTGAACATGGTTGTAGTCATGGTTATAATTTATTACAGTGAAAGAATATAGAATAAAGTAGTCAGGAGTGGAAGCCCATGGGACATAGTCCAGGAAATCATCAACTGTGGACCTCTGTTGTCATCTTTCTGTGTAGCCATAGGGAACATTTATTGTCCTTGATTTAAAAAAATGTGACCCTGTGCATTCTTTGTTGTTGTTGTTGTTAGGTGCCGTCGAGTCATAGACGACTCATAGCGACCCTATGAACGAAAGGTCTGAGCATTATTGACAGAATTTCCGGAAGCAAGCCATTTCGGGAGTGAATGCCACTGAAGCTTCCAGGCTTGTTTTAATCACGAAGCTCCACTAAGCACTGTCCACCATGTGTAAACTTTATCACATTTGGCACATCAGTATCACAGCAACCAAGAGTTTCTTTGTTGCCAATTAATAAAGCTTACTTGAGCCTTGGTGCTCACAGTTTATTGAGACTCTCACATGTGTAACTACTTATGGGGCTAAGTTCAGTCTCTAGATCTTTAAAGGATGAGTTGATGGCATGTTATCCAATTATATTAGCAAAAATCATATTACTAAACTATCTGGTGTATCCTCTGGTCCTTGGGTAAAGAAAAGTATTTAATCAGAGAAAACATTTCGATGAATCAATGATTACTGCTCAGAAGTTGAGGGGAAGGGTAAGATCCCTTTTGAGATAAAGTTAAATTCTTTTTTATCTCCACAGGAGAAATTTCTGGAAATATTACTGTTGACCACTTGGCTTTGAATCTTCTGATAAGTAATGTTTACAAGCTAAGTTCACTATCAAAATGATAAAAATTCAGGACCAAAATATATTTTTCCATTCAGCAACTATTAGATCTATGTTTTAATCACCATTTGCAATGAGGTTAATAGAAAAGATTATGTGCTAGCATGATTGGTCAAAATACATATTCATTTTCTTTATTAATGATGAATAAATACATACTGTAGAGATCTGATTAAAATTTTGACGAAGATTCAGCAAATCAATAATGGGATTTGAATTTATTGTGCCTTCTTAAAATCATTTTCCTTCTAAGCTGTAATCTCAAAATTTTCCAGTGAAGGATCTAGACTTAAATATGCTTTGATATAACTTAGGCCTATAAATTTCATATACATTTCTGTCATAGATGCAATAAGATATTTCACCTTTTATGAAGACAATTGCGAATCTTTTCATTTACTACCCATTCTCAATGAGACTGACGTCATGTGAATATCAAAGATCATTGAAGCAGCAGAAAGCATTAGTAAGAGAGAATAATTCACCATGTGACCATTTGTCCCACATTCTGAATTCAAGAGACTTGGTAAGTCTATAAAAATGTCATGCGTGAACTTTCTTTAATGGTCATATATTTTTTCTTTACTGCCAGATAGATTAATTTTCAATTGCTTTCAATGGGACATTAGTGATAACCAGTTAAACAAATCCAAGATCCAAATGGATATATATCACAGACTTCATTTTCATATTTAAAGGTAACATTAAATTCATACCACATTATCAGAAAATCACTTATTTACTTTCCTTATTTTATGGGTGCTGTGATGCTTCATAAAATTTCATATTAACTTAGGAACTCCTGCTTGGAAAATAATAGGATGGTTAAGTCAATTTGCATTTCTCTACTTCAGATTTTATACTTTGTATTTTGTGTCAGTAAGTATTTTTTTATTCATTTTATAAAATATCTTCTGTAATAGAAATGAGTTTGGAATGAGGAAGTAAGACCATCACCTATCTGATTAATCCTGCTGAGTTTAGAAATCTGTGGTTATTATCCAGGACTTCCTGATAAATAATTAAAATAATTTGTTTACTTGCTTTGAAGGTGTCAAATCTATGAGTTCAGAGACTTGATTTTCTTTGTTTATATCTCTATTCCCAGACTCTATAGTTGCTCAAGAGTTCTAGTGGTGCAATATTTCAGCACTTGGCTGCAAGCCAAAAGGCCAGCATTTTTAAACTTGCTTTATAGGAGAAAGAGTTGCATATACTCCCATAAAGGCTATAGCTTAGGTAACCCTCTGAGGCAGTCCAATGGTGCCATGCAGGGTCTTTATGGGTTGGAATAGACTCAATGAAACACAATTGTAACATACTATAAAAGGAGTAATGGATGGCTATATAGGGACAGGAAACTCAAACCTCTACTATGTCCACAAAGGAGAAGTGTCCTCATCAACAACATCCACAGTATAAGACTGAACCTTAAAAGTTTAGCCATGGTCTTCTCACACTTTGCACCTTTTGTTGTTTAACTTGAAGTTGGAATTGACCCATAACTGACCCTCAGATGGGTTTCCAAAGGCATTTAATTGCACAGGAGGACATTGCCTATCCTTTCCCCATGGACAGGCTGGTGGCTTCTAACCTTGGGCCTTCGGGATTGCAATGCAGATTCTTGTTACAAGGCCACCAGAGCTCTCTAGTTCTACTAATCATTGGGTCCAATGTTCACTGCAAATTACCAACAGACTTTACAGAATCTCTTTTTCTACTTCCAGTTGTTGGGTTTATCATGAAAATATGATTGTGGTGGGGTAGGCAAAGGCTATCACACAGTGAAACTTTAGGTTTAATGAACAGAAGTCCCAAGCAAGATAAATAAGAAGACACCAATTCTTCAATTGGTTTAAGCAGCTTTATAGTCAACAAGTGAAAGTCCTGTTTGAGCCCAGTGAAATGAATCCAAGAGACCTCTGATTTCCTCAATTATCCAGCAAGATTTCTCTTGTAACAGTCACATGTCCGCTCTTCTTTCAACCACCCAGAAATCAAAACCTCCAACTCTGGCTCTGTCTTCAGGATTCTGTAAGACTTCTCATTATAGTGTCTCCACAGTCTGGCTAACTCTCTCTTATGTTGGTCTCACAGCAGCTGATGGTATAGAAGATGCTGATCAATAGCATACCATGTGTCTGCAGTTGAAGAAGCTGAAGACCACACCCTCAGGGGAGCTAAAGGTGATTGTGAAGGCTCAGATATTCATTTCCTTACAAATCTCTACATGGCAGTGTGGTCAGGTGTAAGGCAATGAATAGAAAATTTAGAAATCCTAGCCCTATAACAATGAACCTCCATGGTAGCAGCAGCCATGAAATTAAAACACATTTTGACTTGGGGAAATCTGTTGTCAAAGACTTCTCTAAAATTCTAAAGAGCAAGAATGTATATTTGAATATTAAGGTCTTTCTGGTTAAAACCATGGTAGTTTTAATTGTTTCCTATGCTTCTAAAAGTTGGATAACGAACAAGGATGATGGAAGAATAATTAATGCCTTTGAATTGCAGTGTTAGAGAAGAGTGTTGAATGTACTGTGGACTCCCAAAAAAGCAAGCAGATCTTTCCTGAAGGAAGTACAACCAGAGTACTCCTTGGAAGCAAGGGTGGTGAAAGTTCTTCTCACTTATTTAGGACATGTTTTTCAAGAGGAACCAGTCCTTGGAGAAAAACATTATGCCATGAAAGTTAAAAAGTCAGTGAAAGAGAGGAAAACCCTTAGTGAGATGGAACAGCACAGTGACTATCATGATGGGCTTGAGAATGACATCATGAGGATGGTGTAAGACAGCACACATTTCAGATTTTTTTGTACACAGAGTTACTGTGAGTCACATTCATTTCAATAGTACCTAACAACAATAATAACAGCACCAATTAGCCACTTGAACTAATTGTTTCTACCTAGCTTTCTTTCCTTCATTTTTCTTTGTTAAGGCCAGGGAACAAACCAATAGTTGTTCCTTAGATGGCTGCTTGCAAGCTTTGAAGACCTTGTAGTGTTAGTGGCATATTGTTCAAAATAGCTTTCCTAGCATTGTCTTCGATTTTGCCATGTGCATTGGTGAGGAAATGTGAATAGCATGTGTAAGCCTACCCACAATGGGAGTGGCTAGGCTCACCCCTAAACTGAGTAGTGGTAGCAACAAATTTTGGGCTTCTTATCACCAGCAAAGCATCAGGAGAGTACAGAGTGCTTATCCTTGTCCGCAAAGTCCTAACTATCCTACTCACTCAGAAAGGAGCAGTAGCATCTGCAGCAGAGAACCAGACATAGATCACAGACAGACTGTCATTGAGACTGCCATCCCATGGAACCAGAGCTAAAAGCCTTGAGCCAAGTTTGCTGGCGAACAGGCAGAAGAGCCATAATTGGCAAAATGAAGAGCTTTATTTAATCTTGCTTGCTGAAAGTGAAGTCTTGAAAAATCTGTTGCCGAAGATCAAACACAGCAGTCTTCAACTTGGATTGCATCTCAACACCAATAAAACAAAAATTCTCAGCATTGGACCAACAGGCAACATCTTGATAGATGGAGAAAAGATTGAGACTATTGATGACTTCTTGTTACTTGGATCCACAATCAACACCCTTGGTATCTGCCGTCAGGATATCAGATGATGTACTACACTGGGAAAGTCTGGAGTCAGAGATCTCTTCAAATTATCAAGTAGCAATGATGTTTATTTGAGGACTAAGGTGTAGTTGATTCAGACTATGGACTAATCAATCACTTGCTATGCTGTTGAGACAATGAATAAAGATGACAGAAGAAGAATTGATGCCTTTGCGTTGTAGTGCTGAACAGCATATTGAATGTCCCATGGACTACCAAAAGAACAAACAAATACGTCTTGGAGAACATGCAGCCAGAATTTGCCTTGAAGGCAACAACAACGAAGCTTTGTTTCACATATTTTGACCATGAACTAGACAAGGGTATTCCATGCCTGGAAAGATGGAGGGGAAGGTGAAAGAGAGGAAGACTTTCAACCATGTTTCTTGAGACAGTGACTACAGCAATGGGCTTGCATGTTTCAGAAATTGGGAGGTTGGCACAGGATAGGACAGAGTTCAGATCTATTTTTTGTAGAGGAGCTATTAATTGTACTCTACTCAGTAGCACCTAACAATAAAAAAGAGCTTTGTAACACCATTTTAAATCAATGAGTCTGAAGCCCAAAGTTTCTGTGGGCATATATCAGAAGCTATCTTGATAAAAAATTGTATCCTATTGCTATTTTGGATTGTAACCTGTTCACTTCCTTAATAAACCTCACAATAATGAAGATGGTTCATTGAGCTCTATGATTGGATTTCAGATATTAGAATAGTAAGGTTGGTGTTGGAATCTGTGGAAAGAAGTATATGAGTGTGGGAGACATTTCTGATTGCATGGGAATTGGTTCTGTGTGTTGCTGGGGGTGGGGAGCAGTCCCCTTTTGTGGAGTTAGAAGAGGTTCAATAAGCGAAACCCCAAGCCTCCTTTGCCATTTCACAGATCTTGTTCATCAACACAGAATGTAAAACACTATTCCTGTAAACTTTATTATTTCAGTTCACCTTGATGTGCTTCAAGATTCTGGTCCAAAGAATTCAGGACCAGCAACTTATTTCTCCAGGGTACTTGGCTATGATTAGGAGGCTTATTTTGTTTTGTTTATAGGGTCACTATGAGTCATGCTTGACTTGAAGGCAATCTACAACAACAATAACTATTGGATAATCTATATGCATTTCATATTTAAATCATTATACATAATATTACTTACAAATCTACAGAATATATTTACAGAATATATTAAGATAAGAATAGCATCTGCCAAATCTATGTATGGGCACATTTGCAGTCCCTTTCATCTGCCCATGTCTGCTTATCTTGCACACTTACAGACTAACATTTCTTATGTCTAATATTATAGGTC
>NW_006399763.1:29790186-29792803 GCF_000299155.1 Elephantulus edwardii | reverse complement strand
CTTGGGAGGGTGGAGGGACAGCGCAGGAGAGGAAGGCCCTCTATGAGGTGGATTGATTCAGTGACTGGGATAATTGGGATGGGAGTGTCGGAGACAGTGCGATTGGCACAGGACAGAGCAGAGTTTAGGGCTGTTGTATGTCACAAGCGACTCGACGGCCCATAACAACAACAACAACAACAACAATATTATAGGATATACACGGAGTCATGTTTACCTTTTTTGAATTTGTTTCTTGTATACATCCCTGTGTTTTCCTTTTCTTCAGTGGTATCGTGCTGATTATCTCCTTATTGTACATTGCCTTTCCTTTCACCCTTCTTACTAAAATGGTAAAAGATTGTCTTTCCCCTAAGGAACCAGTCATGGATTTGAACAGCCAGAAAGGTATGGTTTTTTGGTTAACAGTGCAACTCCCTACAGATTATTCCACTGGAGCTCTCTTTTGTATAGGCAGTCATCTCCAAGTATTTTTTTTTAAAAAGGTTTCCTTATCAAAGGATACTCTTTCATTTCTTTCACTTCGTGATTAAGTTCATGTTTCACTCAACTAGGCCATTGTTCGGTGCTTTGGTGGCTATGATAAAGTTTGACAATTGTGTACTAATGAAATCACCTCCTTAATCAGTTCTCCTAGTAGGAGCCAGTTTGGTGAAGAGGAGTCGCCTACATTGAAAATATATATACACACACGGATGTTCCAGGAGATAAACTATTTGTAACATTATCGACCTTTGAAAGCTCTATAGATTCTGTATATTTACGAAAGGAGGGACAGAGTACCACTAGCTTGATGAAAGTCTGTTATTTTTAACTGTTGTTGTGTGTACCATCAAATCAAAACGGGTCCATAGTTGAACTTCCAGTGGCTTTTCAGAAGCAGTAAATCATTCCTTTCTCTTCCATGGAATAGCTGGCAGATTCGAACGACATGCCTTATAACGATATTTCAAGTGATAAATAACAAAATGTTTATGCCAACTTCTACTCCATTTTGGATGATTGCTACCTTAATCTTCTGGGAAAAGAAGATAATGTTAGAAGAAAGTTGGGGAAAGTATGTTTTTGTTAGACAAAACTATTTAAACACATAATGCACTTCCTATTCAGGTAGCCGCAAACCCTTGATATAACTGAAGTACAGAAGAAAGTGGAAGATGGCATGAAAATACCTAAGAGTTGACGAATTAGCTCTGAGAAGCTCATGCTTTTTTTCTGTGGGGAAACACTTTATGCTGAGATAATATACTGTCAGATTTTAATATTAAAATAATCAATGTTAAAAAGCATCGATGGTGAACTAGTATTAATAGTAATTTCCAGAGATAATTATAACTGAACAACTGCATGAATCTAGAAAAAACAACAACAACAACTATGAAGGCAGTGAAAGAGAATGACAAACAAGAAAGAGAAATCTTTAGTGAATAGATTTAAAGCAACTTCCATGATTTTGGCTGAGGAGATCATAAGATTATTGACCTTTCTCAATATTGAAAGTTTAAGAAGAAATAAAGAGCAGACAGAAAAATGATTAGTTTAAAGCTATTCTGAATTTGAAGTTTAAGTAAAGAA
Source organism: Elephantulus edwardii (assembly GCF_000299155.1). Classification (NCBI taxonomy): domain Eukaryota; kingdom Metazoa; phylum Chordata; class Mammalia; order Macroscelidea; family Macroscelididae; genus Elephantulus; species Elephantulus edwardii. Next base: position 29,791,228 of record NW_006399763.1, on the reverse strand, counting down.
GTTCTGGTAAAATAAAGTGAATTTGATAATATAGCAGTGGACAGACTAAGCTGAAAATAATGGGAAACAATTTAAGTGAGAAATGAAGAGCACATGAACAAAGGCAGTGGTAGGGCGATTCGTGAAAATGGAATAGATTTTAAAAACATATTGAAGTTAGACTAGTGCCAAATTGATTTAGCATTAGTGGAATGCATTGTTCTTATTAATCACATCAACTGCTTTTAAAAGTACGTAAATTTGAAGATACAATTTCTAAGATTTAAACAGAATTTTAATTAGAATGTAGGTCTATAGAAATATATTGGAGAAGAGTATCAAGGGTACCATAGACTGCTAAGAAAGTAAAGAGATTCAGCCTAGAGAGGGTTAAACCGGGCTGCTCCTTGGAGGCAGAGATTCTGAGGCTTCGTCTGACGTACTTTGGTCATGTTTAAGGAGAGACTGATCCTTGGAGAAGGACATCATGTTTGGGAGGGTGGAGGGCAGGCACAGGAGGGGAAGGCCCTCTACGAGATGGATCGATTCGATGACTGAAGTAATAGGGATGCGTGTGTCAGAGACAGTGAGATTGGCACAGGACAGAGCAGAGTTTAAGGCTATTGTACATAGGGTCGCTATGAGTCACAAGCAACTCAACGGCACATAACAACAACAACATATTAAGTTATTAAATAGGAAGTATAGGTCAAGTTGTTGTTTGTGCTGTCGAGTCATTTGCGACTCATAGCGACCCCATGTACAACAGCCCTAAACCCTGCTCTATCCTGTGCCAATTGCATTGCCTCTGACACACCCATCCCAATTACCCCAGTCACTGACTCAATCCACCTCATAGAGGGTCTTCTCCTCCTGCGCTGTCCCTCTACCCTACCAAGCATGATGTCCCTCTCCAGGACAGGTCTCTCCTTACAACATGTCCAAAATATGTCAGATGAAACCCAAGAATCCTTGCCTCCAAGGAGTAGCCTGGTTTAACCCTCTCTAGGATGAATCTGTTTGTTTTCTTGGCAGTCCATGGTACATTCAATACTCTTCTCCA
>NW_006399763.1:29778019-29779155 GCF_000299155.1 Elephantulus edwardii | reverse complement strand
AGAGAGTTGTTAATAAGACACAATCATGGGGTTGTACAATTTGAAGGGGGAGGGTTGAGGGAAGTTGAAAGAATCTGATTTCAAAAACAGTGTATTTGAATTTTGTTAGGAGAGACCGGTCCTTGGAGAAGGACATTATGCTTGGGAGGGTGGATGGCAGGCACAGGAGGGGAAGGCCCTCTGGGAGGTGGATTGATTCGGTGACTGGGGCAATCAGGATTAGTGTGTCGGAGACAATGAGACTGGAACAGGACAGAGCAGAATTTAGAGCATAGGGTCGCTATGAGTCGCAAGTGACTTGATGGCATATAACAACAACAACAACAACAACAAAGAACTAATATAAGATTTTACAAGATTAATAATGAAAGAAATAGGAGCTGTGTTCTGTTAAATTCTTTTCTGTTGCTTACAATTTTTGTGCATGCACTGCCCTCCCCTCAATAACATTACTTTTTAAGTATATATATATATATATATATAGTAGTTGTTATGTGCCATCAAATCATCTATAAATTGTAGCAATCCTATGAACAGCAACACTAAACCTCAATTTATCCTTAACCAGTCTCACCACCTCTGACATACCTGACTTCACTGTCATAGTCATTGTGCCCATCAATCATATCCAGGGTCTTCCTGTCCTGCACTGACTGACCTTCTACCTCTCCAAGTATGATTTCTTTCTCTAAGGACTTGGCTCAAAGTATGTGAGGCAGAGTTTCAATATCCTTGATTCCAAGGAACACCCTAGTGTCACCTTCTTCAGGACAGAATTTGTTTGTTTTCTTGGCAGTCCCCAGTATGTTCAATACTCCTGTACCATACCTGTCATCCTTCGTTATTTTCCAGTTCTCAGCTGTATAGTAAGCAACTGAGAAGACCATGATCTGAATCAAGCCTACCTTGATCTTTAGACTGACGTCTTTGTTCTTTAGTACTGTGTAGACGTCCTTCAGGACACATTTTTTCCAAGCAACGTGGTGTATTTTGATTTACTGACTTGTGACACTCAGGGTGCTGATTGTGGAGCAATAACAGTCTTTTGTCTATTTATCATGATGTTTCCTATTGGTCCTATGATGAGAATTTTTGTTCTCTTGATGCTGAAATGTGACCCATATGAGAGAGAGAGA
>NW_006399763.1:29768886-29777919 GCF_000299155.1 Elephantulus edwardii | reverse complement strand
AGAGCCCAGCATCTCGGATAATCTGTTCTGCATACAGGTTGAAAAGGTATAGGTCAAGGCACACGATAATATATTTTGGTACCCCAGGTGTTTAGTACCTTGGATATGGTCTAAACATGGTTGAAAAAACATTATGGTACATGTGTGCTGCCATTTTAATAGTTATCACCCATTTTTTCAGGGTATACTCATTATGTGTAAGAAATGGTACTTACTGCTAAGGATAAAACATAAAAATAATATTCTTATATTCAAAGAGATTAATTTAATATAAATACACAGATGAATCATATATAATATGGTAATTACTATGGCAGGAATAACTGAGTATGATATGGAGTCTCAGAAGAGTTCCATATTAACAAAGTTTTCAAGCTCACTTCTAATATCTGATGACATATATGGGCCAAATCTTGAATTTGTATAAGAGCTTTGCAGAGTCACTGGGGAGGGTGTGATGCATAGTGGGAGTTATTACAGGCATGAGGTTCACCTTGTTAGTAGGTAGCACCATGCCTGCAGCGATGTAGAGCTCCCAGAGTAACATTAGAAGACTGGTGAAATGAATGATAAAAGAGAAATGGAGGAAAGAATAATGACTCACAGACACAAAGACTCAGTTTGGGTCAATATTCACCTTTGCTGTGTTCAGGATTTTGCATAAAAGAGAAATAGGAAGAGAATCCAGTTTCAAATATATGAGGAGTTAAGCGTTAGATAATAAATATATTAAGTTGGATATTTGTATTCAAAGAGTAGATTAACTGCTACAATAAATAACCACATCATTGCCTAAACACACGTATATATTTCATTAACTTCAAAGCCCAATTTTAGGTGTGTAGGGAGAGTCTCTATTCAATGTAATCATGACTCTAGAACCTTTGTGTTTTCTACATGGTGCTGATAGACAAGTGAAAATGGAAAGGGTGTTGGTAAATCTGAAAGAAACATGATTTACACTCATGTGCATTAATTACATTGGCCAGAAGTCTGTCACATGATCATACATGATTGAGAACCCAACTGGAAAAATTAGTCCTAATAACTATTTTGTACGATAAGCAAACAGAATAAAATTGGCTCAGTTTGAAATGTAGGCAGCTTGGTGGCACTGTGGTTAAGTACTGAAAATTCCAGTGATTGGATCCATCTCTGCACAGAATTACAAGAATTATAGCCTTGGAAACCCTATAAAGCCATTCTACTCTGTCCTGTAAAGTTGCTATGAATCAAAATTGGGTGGACAATGACGAGGGTTTTCTTGGCAGGCTTAGAATACATTTACATATTTATGAGTGATGAAGATATACAATGATAATGTAAAACATAAATAGGAATTAAATTTCATAGGATAGGACAAATGAAGCAAATAAACAGAAAAATAAATATAACAGAAAGAAACACTCAAAGGAATAAGTTGGGGAGGGGGAGGAAAGGTACAAAATTAGAGTAGACATAAAGCTCAGAGAAGAAAGCTAAGAGAGAAACATAAAACACACCAAAGAAGGAGATAATTTCAAAATGTAAGAAGGAACCAAAAGGATTTTGAGTTATGGTGGAGTGAAATAAGATAGGAACTGTTGGTCAGATCCTAAAACTTTAGTTACTTTAATTTGGTGTGAATTCATCTTGTCCTTTAGATGGTTGAGTGACCTACAGGAAGGAGACTGTAACTGTATCTACAGTAATAAATTACCTTGATATATGGCACCGCTACCTATTTTAAAATTTAATATGGTAAAGTTTCCTGGATAATTTAGTTGCTTGAGATTTCAAAATTGACTTAGCACAAATTTTAAATCCACCTGACATTATTTTTCTTCATAAAAGTTGTGAGTTATTCCTTTATCCTCAAAAATATTTTTAAAAATCCCTTTAAAAATTTCATTTATTTCATCTTCCATGTTTATAATCTCCATTCCAAATACATTCTGCAGTTTACAGCTCTTCTCTGGGACTTCACATATGTGTACTTCCTCATGACAAAGTAAAATTAAAATGAAAAATAGAGAAAAATAGAAGCAAATGATTTCAATAATTTGCTAAGTATCTTTAATGTGGATTTTCAACTCTGAAAACACTGTTTGAAAACCGTTCAGTTTTAACGAGCAAGGAAAATCAGAACTGGGGACATAATATTAGAGTATTGGAAGTTTAAATACATATTAGCACAAAATTTTCTGAATATGCATAGTCACTGTCACTGAAAATAAAGTGATAGATAAAAAGCTTTCAAATGGCTTTTTAGCAGTTGCTGTGTATAGTCAAGTTAGAACAGACCCTTAGCTGACTCTCTAGTGGGTGTTCAGAGACAATAATTGCATGGGATGAGACTGCCCATTTTTATCCTGTGGAGCAGCTGGTGGATTCAAACCTCATATCTTTGAGTTGCTAGCAAACTTCTTACCACTAAGCCACCAGAGTCTCCTGCAGTAGTTATCATTCTTTTCTTTTAAATCTTTCTCAGATTTCCCACCCACAAAAAATATTGAGAGGAGTTCCTTTATTACAGGAGTTTTCCTACTGGTAGCCTCTAAAGAAATATTGAGAAATCTTTACATTACAGAGATCAGAATTTGAATGAAAATAAGATTTGTGATAGACTATGCTACCATGAATAGGAAATTGTTGACAGAGGAAAACAAATGGGCTGAGAGGCTTGAGTGCTTAAAGTAGGAGAGGCTGAGAATAAGAAAGGAATGAGTTCAATAGCAGTGAAATCCCATAACAACAATAATAATAAAGATCTGGTGTAGGCAAGCACATTGGGACTGAGATGGACCACTGAACAGCTTTCCCACTTGAGGAAAGCTTGACAAGAAACCTATGGCGAAGGTCAAAACAAATAAGATATTGTACCAGTAAAGCACAATCAAATACTATTTAGCTAAGAGTATTAATATTGTGACAATCAATAGCACTGCTATGAACACTGATGTACAAACCTCTATGCCTGAGTTCTAAATTCCTTGAGTTATATACTGCTAGTGATGAAATAGCTGAGCCATACAGTCTCCATGTTCAACTTTTTGAGGAAACACCAAATTGCATTCCAGAGTGGTTGTTCCATATTACAATCCCATCAAGAATATATCAGAGTTTCCACCTCTCCACATCCTCGCCAACATTTATTGCTTGCTACCCTGCTACCAGGGTCTGATCATGTCTCATAGTGGTTTGTATTTGCATTTCTCTTATTCCAGAGATTTTTGCATTTCTTCATGTGTCTAATGGCCATCTACATCTCAAGAACATGGAAATGTCCAACCACAACTGAACAGATTGAGAAAAGTTGTACAATTTGGTTGGTTGAGGGAGGGAGTAAAGAAAATGAGAAAAATCCAGTAGGGACCTGAAAAGAGAGAGTAATTATGGGCATAGTCCAATGGTGATTAATTTTATAAAACATAATTGTGTTATAACAATTATAATGATGTTATAAACATAATATTTTTGTATGAAACATAATGCAAATGAAGAATAATGTGAACACAATGTATACAAATTTTGTAAGTAAACCAATATAAAATAAAGAAATATAAAAAAGAATATTGGTAGTGAGTAAAATAAATTAAATTTTTCCTCCTGACTAGAAATAGTATCCATCTTGAAATATTCTGACCTTGAAATTATACTTTGTTGATTCACTCAAAATATATTTATTGATTCACTCAAAATATATTGAGCATTCATAAACTGATCTCCTTCCTAGACGCTAGGATTATGAAGAAAAAATAAAAATAAAATTTTCATTCAGCAAGAGTCTTGTTTCCACAGAGAAGAGAATGAGTGCTTTAAACAATAATAACTAAAAAACAAAACAAAACAAACAAACAAACAAAAGACAACCAATAACAACTAAACTATATGCAGTACCTCTCTGGTGGTTCCAGAGCAACTACAGGAGAAGTCTCAAAGATGCATGGTTCAAATACACTAGCCGGTCTGCAGGAGAAGGTTGGGTAATCGCTTCTCATGCAATTTACTGCATCTGAAAACCCACTGGAGAGTCTGCTATAGGTAGGTTCTGACTTGATGGCAAACAACAATAATAACAAGAGTTTTCCAGGCAAAGTAGTTTATGGACTCATTCGTTTCACATATTCACTGAACTCTCATTGAATGTAGGGAATTAGCCTATGAACTATGATTTAATATATTTAGATGTATTTAAGGGAGCGCTGGTGGCCTAGTGACAAGAAGCTGCACTGCAATCCTGAAGGCATGTGCTTTCACCTCCACCAGCTGTTCCTTGGGAGAAGGATGGGCTATCTCCTCCCGTGCGATAAACTGCCTCTGAAAACCCACAGGAGCGTCAGCTATGGGTTGGTTCTTACTTGATGGTACACAAAAGCAAAAGGTATTTTAAGGATAAAAACAGATTAAATGTATTAAGTATCTGATCTATTCAGCTTCTAGTTGGGTTAGATCAGGATAGAGGCTCAGGCAACCTGACTTCACAACTTAGCCTGCTGCCAAGAAGTTCCTTTGGGAAACATGAAAATGGCAAGATCTTCCAGGTTATCTATAATGAAGGGACATCTTATTTTTGTTCCTATTTCCTTCTTAGTGATACCAATTTACATCTAAGGCCTTGAAAAGCCAGCAGACAAGACTGAAAACAGGAAGTTGACTATGCATAGGTTATCTTGTGAAAATATCTAATGTTGGCTTACAATTTGTGATTTTAAAAACGTACTTTTAAATCTCCAAAATATTTCAGTTGAAAAGAACACACAAACATGTCTTGGAGAAAGTGCCACTAAGGTGCTCCTTGGAAGCAAGGATGATGAAGCTCTATTTCCTGAAATTTGAACATACTGTAGGGTTTGGAAAGGTAGAGATTCAGGATAAGAGGAAGATCTTTATGAAGATGGATGGATAATGGCTGTAACAATGGGTTTAAGAATATCAGAGGTGGTGGGTGAAGGGTGGCATAAGTTAGAACGGGCTCCAGATAAATTGTTCATAGCGTTGCTGTGAGTCTTAGTCTACTAGATGGTACACAACAGCAGCACTTTTGTACAGTTACTTTCTCTTTTTAGTTCTGTTAAGTTGATTTATGTGTGGGAGGGAGGCCCTATGATTTTGAATGTATAGTAGGCATCAATTCCATACACAGGTGTGTCCTTCTTCAAGACACGAGAGGCCCTCCAAGGAGGTCCAGCTGGGATTGAGACTCACAACACACTGGCAATCAGCCCTCAGCCTACAGGCGTGGACATACATTTCTGTATTTTACAATTCTAGCATGCCCAAATGCTGGCAGACTGTGCCAGAGACCCAATTCATCTGGCAAGTCCCTTCTGCTGATTCATGGTTGCTGTGAAGCTGATTACTGTGATACTGAAGTGTCAAATGTGATAATGGTTACCCTCTGTGGACAGTGTTTGGTGGAGCTCCCAGATTAAAACAAGCTTGGAAGCAGGAGTTGCATCCATGTCCGTAATAGCTTGCCTCTGGAAACCCTATGAACCTGGAGAAAGGATGAAAGTTATACAAGCAAGGTCTTTTGTTCATAGGGTCGCTATGAATTACCTACTACCCAATGACACCTAAAAACAACATCTTCTTCTTGTTATTTTAAGGAAGAAAACAAAGAAGATCAAATATAGAAAATAGTTACAGATGAAATGCCAAAAAGATCAAATCACAAAGACCTTTTTTAATAATTGGTATATGTTCTTTCTTACTAGTGTTTAATATTATACAAACATGTCACATGATGAAGAATTGCATAAATTTCTGTCTGTCACAAAGCTCTAATCTTATTCGACTTAGATTTTTTTGTCCATCATGATATTTGTTGCTTATTGACACTTTTAACATCATTGGACTTACTTGATGAAGCAATAAACTTGTTAAATCAGTATGCTATCTCTGAATTCCCTTCACAGTTAAATGTGACTAAATAAATGCTGCACTGTTGAATAGCCTCACGTTAAATTCATTATTTGGGCTTATAATGTTACATGACAGTTACTCTGTGTTACTCAGGTCTGTCTATACGCTGTCTTAGCTGTATTAAGTCTACACATTGTCTTCACGCTTCTTTTTCATTCTTTCATAAATAGCCACAGACTTCTGTTCTCCACTTTTCATGCTTTATGCAATCTGAATCTTGACATTTGGCCTGTTACAATTTGACCTTCAGTTTTTAGGCTTGAACCATCAGCCTTCCGAAGTGGCTGGCAAATCTTGAATTTATTTGCTTTGTAAGCCATCAGTCTGCCATCTGATCTGCTGATCCTGAGTTCATGGGTATGGCATGTGAGTCACTCTGTAACCTTATGTCTGACCCTTGAGAATTGCAAGTTTCTATAAGTATGAAAGGCATTTCCTTGAGATAAATATCTATATTTTAAACATACTATTGTGGTTAGTTGCCCTGAAGTAAACCCCAGCTCCTGTCTCCTCAAAGTTGACTGATCTTGAGTATATTCCTAGTAATACCATTGTACCTTCTCCATCTCCTAGGTATTTGTTCATTTCCTGTGGTCAGTAGCTTCCTTAGTACTTTTCTCACCTCAGAATAACTGAGTCTGAAGGGGCAGCAGAAACCCTATTTTTTATAAGCCCCCATTAGCGCTGAAGGCAGGAGCGGGCCATAAAAATTCTTGGCTTAGGGCAAACACGAGTGCCCAGGGCAAAGCCTAGTCTGTCCTTGAAAAAGTAAGGAATTAACTAGTGTCTACGTGACACAAAAGAAGGCGGGCAAAGTAGCCAGTCCATCAAAAGTCAACCCACCAACCAAGATCACAATCTCCCTGCCTTAAGAGGGGCACTCAAAAGAACTATAAAAGCAATTGGGAGGGGAAACTCGGGGCTTTTTTCCTTCACCACCTTCCTGAGGAAGGGATAAGCCTCCGCGCGTGGGAAATTAAATAATAAACGCTCTTGAAATTTCAGACGTATTTTTGGATTTCTTTGAGGGGCATTTCATGGGCACAACAAGCCTTCAGAGGTATGATGATGAAAAACACACATTTAGTCGTATTCTTCTGAACTTTTTCCAAAGAATTTCTCCGGTCAATATTGAAAAAAACTGTTTTTCCTTCACTCTGTCTGTAGAATAACAATGCCAATTTAATAATTTTCTGAACAATACTCAGGAATTATTTTCTCAGCTTGTACACTGTCTTAAAATGATGATGAATGATCATGTTTGAAATATTACTACGTGATCAATATTTCTCTGACAATGAATGTGTATAAAAAAGAACATTGATATTTCTTAAATTTGCTGGGTCCATAGATCTTATTACTTTGTAATGTCATTGAGAAAATAAATAGTTACTCGGTTATATGTGAACACATGACTTAAATCAAAGTTATGTCATTCATTCTTAGGCTAGAAATTTATTCTTTATTATTTAAAAAATGTATTATTTTCTATCCCCCATCAAATTTCTTTGAGGGTAATTTTAACAAATTTTCCAAATCCACACAATTTTTAAATCATTAATGAATATTAATATCAAAATTAATAATAAATAACATTTTATTATTACATTTAATCTTCTAAAAATAGTTTACCATCCTTTAGAAATAAAAATATCAAAGGAATGACAAGACTTCTGACATTGACACAAGTAATCTATTAGGGATGATGCAGCTACTACATTTACTAGAAAGAAAGAAAGAAACTAGAAAGAAATGAGTCATTACAAGATTAGGAAAAATTGTGCTGCAAGTGACAGGGATGCATCTTGATATAACTTTAATAAACAGAATAATTTCTTAAATAACACAACTAAGGTAATAACAGAGTTATAATGAGGGCAAAGATCTTATACTCATCTTAATTCTGCCTTTCTCTTTTTGAGAAATTTTCATACAAATGCTTTGGACTTGTTTTCAGGAGGGCTGAGTCCTTGGAAAAAGACATCACATTGGGAAAGTTAGAGAGAAAGACCCTCAGAGAGATGGATTGACATAGCAACTGTATGATCAGAGATTGTAAGAATGGCGCAGGATAGGGCAAGGTTCAGCTCTATTGTCCATAGAGTCTGAGTCATAGTCAACTCTAGGATTCCTAACAACAATAGCTAGGTATAAAGATACTGGCAGTCTCCACATCTAAATCCTCTACTGTCTAGACAAAGAAAATAAGGGTTCCTCACTATTGTTACAAGTTTTCATAAGAATTCTTAAAACAGACTCTTACCGGTACTTCTTGAGCCATAGACTCACCCCAGTGATGATCTCTACAATCTGGATGAACATGGTAGCTTTTTTTTAACTGATAATATTGAGGTAAGAAAATTGTTGGAATAAATTGATGGTGATATGATGTACATTTGGTGAATTGATGCACCTGGCAGACAAAACAACAGATGTTTTTAACAACCATTTGTTTCATATCTTTCTATTTTCTAATTTAAGCACATTGTCCTACAAGTTTAATTATACTTACATTCTTATGCAGCACAACAAAAAAGCTTCTACAATTTTTAAAAAGGCACATAGAACATTTAACTCCCACATATTGCAAGTGATGATGTAAATAAAATACTCAGGTTAGTTATGAAAAAGGTCTATTTAATTGAGAAAAATTAAGTGGCTTATAAACTTTTTCAGACAACTTTATGATGACAATTAAACTTAAACTTACAATATTTAAATAACATGAATATTTTTCTGTCGTAAAAGAAAAACTTTACAGTGCAAATTGATGTAAATAAGCTGCTGCATCTGAGACAAGGTTTAAAAATGTTGTCAGTCAATTGGTAAAGGAAGGTTGCCTTTGCAGCTTTCAATATGTGATGATAGTTAATTTATACCAACTAAGACTCTCCTGAGCCTGAATTTTATAAAGTAGATCTAGGAAGACTTTCCGTATATTCCTTCCATCTTCTTTTAATACTTCCTGGATCATTTAATATTCTGCCCAAAGCATCCTTGATTACAGCAACTCTAGGTTTGAATCTGTTTTAAGTTCCTTGAGCTTAAGAAATGCTGAGTGAGTTCGGCCCTTTTGATTTTCTGACTCTAGCTCCTCGCAAATTTCATTGTAGTATTTTGCTTTGT
>NW_006399763.1:29718384-29764966 GCF_000299155.1 Elephantulus edwardii | reverse complement strand
TTTTGCAGTAATCTCTTCAAGTCCTCCACACTTTCAGTGAGCAAGTCTTCTTTCAATCCTAGTGCCACTTCTTCTTTATAAAGTTCGGCTTCTTAAATGATCTACTCATCATCTAGCTGGAAAAGTTTTGGTGAAAAAGTATATTCCTGATTTACTCCTTTCTTGACTTTCAGCCATGCAGTGTTCTCTTATTCTTAAGACAACAGCTTCTTAGTCTGGGTGTAGGTTTGGTATGAGAACAATCAAGTCTTCTGGGCATGTTTAGAGGGGTTATTCTTTAGAGGGGTTATTCTTTAAAAAGAAATATTGTACTTGGAAAGGTAGAGGATCAGTAAAAGAGAGGACAACCCTCAGTGGGCTAAACTGACACATAACTGCACCGATGGGCTCAAGTATGTCAGAAATTTTAAGGATGGCACAGAACAGGACAGGTTTCAGATCTGTTGTTTGGAGGGATATATTGTATTTGCCTTGATAGCACCTAGGAATTACAATAATAATGTGCAGTCATTTTTTTAATTATGTTTTAAATGTTGCTCAATATTTAAATCTTGCTCAACAAATGTTAGCATGGATACTATGACTCCTAAAACTTAAAAATATATATTTTGGTTTTAATTTTATAGTTACGCTCTTTAAGTTTTATTTTACTCAAAATAATTATAGATTGGCATAGCATGCATATATATGCATGTGTGTGTATGTATATATGTATGCACGTATGTATATATATGTGTGTGTGTATAAAACAAACACTGACAAGAGTTTTATGTATTTTGTAACTGTTTTCTTCTTAATTTTCAGCGGAGTGCTTGACCTGGTATTGATATGCAATGGTTGGTTTTATAAGACTTCACTGATCTTTGTTTTACTATAATTCTAGGTTATTTTGTTTTGATATATTACATCTTGTTTACTATCATTATTGCACGTGTAGGATGCAGCTAAAGTTATTAAATATAAAGGAAAATATCTGTGGAAAAGCCTGATAGATTATTGATCTTACTATCATGTTTTTTAAAATCATCAGGCTAATGTCATTGTTAAATTTAACCGAGTATGAGGAGTAACCTAGCCAAAGCACACAAAACAATGTATATCTATTTTGTGAGCTAGACTTTAGTTTCAGAAAGAACTTAAGAGTTCCCAATAGAGAAATCACATATTACATTAGAACATCACACAAGTTTTCTTATTTTATTCCAAAAGAAAGTAAGTCACCACCTTGGAGATGCTTCTTTGGAACTATTTCTACCTTGTTTTCATTTTTTGTCAAAGAAAATTACACGTCATTATTTCTAGAAGTACTAATACATTTTCTATTCCTTTAAAATAAGTATAAAGGAAGTAGCTCTTAGGTCATTTGCATCATGAATGCAACTGGACAAAAACATAAACATCCCTCAGACAAACCAGCATCTAGTTTTCTTCTATTGTGTGCACATTGTTGCCATCAAAGATGAGTTTATGTTTTATGAGCCTGTTTGGGAGCTTGGAAAGGATACTGATGTCTTTAAATGGTGAAAAGTTTCCTTGCCAGGGAAAGCTTCCACTGGAAGACAAATCCTGGTGTTATGTGCACAGGCGGAGCACCTGCAATGCTTGGCAACACATCTGGTTTGGCTGCTTTCTTAAGGAAAGGCACTCCACCTGTCATAATGACTCACTGCCTTCTCTATCGGCATGTGATGACATAAAAATTCTGCCAACTATTCTGAAAGAAGCTCCGTTCATTGCCATGGAGAGAACAACTTTATATCAGCCAAGGATTTAAATAATTCTTTCCAGTATGCTTTGTCAAAGAATCAAAACAGAATACAGACTTTTTTATTAGATGTTTTAAAGCAAAACTTGATTAGAATTGGGGAAAACATTTTCTATTCTCCCTCTCTCCCATTCTCTTTCCCTTTCTCTCTCCCTTTCTCACTCCAACTTTCTCACTCTCTCTCTCTTTCCCCAAACTCCTAACAAAGAAAAGGGAAAATCCACCCAAAACTATTTGACAAGGAAGTGTTCATGCCTTGCTGGCTAAAGGAAGAGTATCTCTGACAATGTGAATCAGGTAAACCACTGAAGATAAATCATTTAACAGTAAACACAACTGAAAAGAAATATATAGGAAGAAGAAAAAATTATCTATCAATGAATGAATACTAATCCTTTCTGTAAACTTTCACTAAAATAACAATTAAAAAATTTATATGAAAAAAATTAAGTTTGGAGACCATTAGAAAAAGCAAATCACACAAAAAAACAGTCATGCCACCACTTTTCCAACCACTGATAAACAAATCATATGTCTGTGTGTGTGTGTGTGTATGTGTGTGTGTGTGTGTAAACAATTTAATCCAAGCTATCAATTTTGAATCTAAGATGGAAATTTAGGAACTATACTAAGATTAAAAACTCTATAGAAAGAAAAATTTTATCTCCATTGAATGATATAATTTTCTGAATTTATACTGTGAAGACATCTATATGAAAAATCTACAGAGTCCTCTACAAGGTTATTTCTGCAAAAACAAATGAGAATACTGACATTTAAATCTATGATACATTTCATTCTGACATGTAGAGCTTCTTACTGACAGAATCTGACACAGAAGACTTCAGCACAAAGATCTACCATGCCAGAAATCCAAGTCCAGAAATCCCAGAAATTTTACTTTTTAATATGTATTCATCTGCAAAGGCATTACTTAAAACAATAACCCCACTCAGCTTACCTTGGTGAACAACTATTATCACCTTAAGGCAAATATAAAAGCTCATGTTATAATGTAAGTAATTATTCCAGATTCAAATACATTTTATAGAGACCTAGTTAACAAGACATAAACAAAACAAATACAAGCAGACCAATCATCCTGCACTGAGGATAACTATCATTTTGGCAAGGAATGTATTCTCCTAAATCATGAGTACAGATTTCTTTTATAAGATTTGGAGATCATATAATAATTTGTAGAAGTTACAGTCTATCACTGCTGCAAGTGGGACTACATAACTAGGCCAAAGACCATGGTTGGGATATATAATTTTAGATATAACATATATATTATATATTATATATTATATATTATATTATACATTATATATTATATATTATTTATTATATATGATATATGATATATTATATATTTATGATATATGATATGATATATTATGTTATGTTATATTAATCATATTAATTATATTCTATTATTATATTAATATTATAAAATTATCACAGGATTTGTTCCAGAGTTCCTATCATTTCGCTAAGTGGCAATAGGAAGGACACGTCTAGGTAAGTTCTTTGGTTTTCCATGCAAAACTCTGTTTCTTCCTGCAGTGGGCTAATGGTAAGAAGTTGCCATACCAACCCAAAGGCAGTTGATTGCTCTATGCAAGAAAGATGGATAATCTCCTCCCATGCAATTTACAGCCTATGGAGGGTTAGTTAGCTATGAGGTCAGTTCTGACTTGATGGCATATAACAAGCTCACCTAAAAATTGTGATCCACTTTCAACTTCACTGCTCTTGAGAGTAAGCCACGTGACTAGGTTATTAGAAAGAACTCATGGTATCTGAACCCATGTCTAAAACAAATATGGAATCAGTACTCCACTATAAACACTATAAACTCCCATAAGCCAAGTGCTTTACATTTTAAGCTTTAACTTACCACCACTACAAAAACAAACAAACCAAAACCACAACAACAATAAAAAAATCAAATCAGTAAGATGACAAAGAGAACATGCATAATTTCAAATTAATGATTATTTTATACTTTTGAAAGCTGAGTAATATTAACCTTTCACTGTCATCCTTTTTGGGGGAAGAATTTATTTACTTTGTCACATTAACAGATTTCTATTCATTAAAAAAACAAAACCCTGTCAGTAAATGGTCTTTTATTATGTTCATGAACAAATGAAAGCAATAAAGTCTTAAGATTGCTTTCATTCTATGCCTGTACTGTTGTTGTTGTTGTTTATTCCTGTGGAGTCGAGCATGACTCTTAGAGACCCAATGAAGGAAAGACCAGAAGCCTTTCTATAACTCGTTGTTTCTCCAAGTTCATAGAGTTTCCAGAGGCATGTGGTTTAGGAAGTGGATAACACTCCTTCTTTCAAACCTGTCTTAAACTGGGAGCTCCACCAAACACTATCCCCCCCATGGCCAGCCATTGTGGCATTTGAGACACTAATGGCACAAAGTTCAGTGTCAGAGCAAATCCAGATTACCTCAGCACAGCAAACTAACAGAAGAGTGCTGTAGGATTTTGAAGAATTTTCCTACAAAATATAGCAATAAGGGATTAAAATATAATACTTCAGGCCCAATTTTTAAATAAGGGGCCCTCCAGGAGGTCTTGTAGACTCTAAAAAAGAGGCTTAAATGAACAAAAACAAACCAACCAAACATTCCACACCAGCCCTCAACCAAAACAGGAGAGCCCCTTTTACAGAGTCCAGCTGTTTCATCCAGTCTCCAAAATGGAGACAAGGGCTTAGCCTTAAATGAAAGTGCCCTACAGGAGGTCTTGTTGACTCTAAACAACAGACTTATTAAAAAAGAAAAAAAAATCAGACACTTCACACAGATCCTCAACCAAAACAAGAGCACTGAGTCTAGCCACTTCAACCAATCCTCCTGTACTGTTACACATTCAAATAAATTATGAAATTGAATAACATGAGACAAAAGTAATAAAGTTATGGTTTCTAAACATCAGTAGGTTATTTCAGAATGACCAATCATTTATCTCCTAAAATTTTTCTCTCTCTAAAGAGGCATTCCAAATTTAATTATCTGACATGTAGCCTGCTGAGTCCTAGCCTCTGCTCTCACAAGATGACATTGATTTATCTTTTGCAGAAGAAATATTCCCTAATTTCAACAATTAAATCTGTGAAATAATGGATATCTGCTTTCTTGCTCCTTTTTCTTCTGTTATTGAGAAAGAAAAAAAAGATAAAAATAGTTGGGATCTAATTGTGTCTTCATATATATCTTGTTCTCACTTTTATCATCTCAAGTCAATTCATATCAATTCTCCATTGGGTTTCTAAGGCGGCAAATTCCAAGAGAGATTCCCATCTTTCTCCAACAGAGACAATTATTTATTCAAATCACCAGAGAGGTGCAGATTTTTGATTAGGAGAGCAATTCCCTATGCATAAGGCCATCAGAGCACCTCATATAACTTTAGTGCCCACAGAAATTAAAAATCAATATTCCCAACTTTATCATTTGTCAGAATAAGTCCAAGCATTGACTATGAATTAATTGACTATCAATTAATATGCAAATTCAGGTTAAAGATAAAATGAAAACAAACCGATGAGAATAAAAATATAACCTTAAGTTTATCCACCAAAACATAAAAAAAAACCTTAAAATACTGAAAACTAATAACTGAAGATCAGAGTTTTGAGATAATGTTAACTATATTATGTATAAGGAGCAAAGGCAATGTAAAAGATGGGAAGGAAAGAAAAGACCAAAATTAATCTTAGAGTGAGTAAAATATTTCAATCACAAAAGGATAAATACTGTGTAATACAAGTATTATAAAACAGGACTGGCATGGGGTTGAGGGAAAACTAAGAAAAGAGGGAGTAAATAATGAACATTGTCTTGGAATGTAAGAAGGAAATAACTGTTTAAAGGTATATGATTAGACATTAACTGTATTACAACATTCCACAATAAGAGGTACATAGCAAAGTAGACTGGGGGAGGAGGGCAAAGGAGGAAATTATGCAATAATAAATATTTTTTAAAAATTAACTGGAGGGGTTAAGGGAGAAAATATGCAACAATGAAGGAATGAAAATCCAACCTTTCTGTAAACTTTCATTAAAAATCACAATTTTAAAAAAAAGACAAACCACAATTTCATAATGAAATGTAAACTCCATAAACTTTTAGAACTGACGATAGTTATAGAAAGGCTTCAGGTCTTCTGGTCATAGGGTCACTATGAGTTGTGTTCAATTTGACGGCAACAAATAACAACAATAACAATATTTAGAGTAGGAAACCAAAAGGTTAGAACTCACTAAATATTTCTCAACCTGAAAGAACTGAAGAAAAAAGATTAAAAATTTAATCACAATACTGAAAGGACCTATGGATGCTGTATTGAGAAATGCAGAAAACATCAAAAGAAAATGGAAGGAAAACAGAGTCATGGTACCAAGAGATTTATGAATGCACTCCTCTCAGACTTCAGAATTTCTGAGCTAAACCATTTCCAAATATGCTTTCTAACTCTGGATGAGTTCAGGAATGATTATTTCTCATTATGAATTAGATTAAGGTGCTTACATGCTTGCTTATGTTCTTATAAAATCTATCTGAGATCATCTATGCAGAGGAAAGGAGCAAACTCTGCAAAGAATCATGTTTACCAAGTCTATATGAGGGAGCAAGAGAAAACAAAGAAAGAAAAGCACTGTGGTTTGGCTATTTCTTTGGCACTTGTGTGGGAGATTGTAGAATACAAACAAAAAAGTGGTAAGATTAAAAAAGAAATAAAGTTGTAAGATGCTGTCTTAGATAATCAGGGCTAGGATCTCTCCAGAATGCTGAAACACAGAGATGTCAGTCTAGAGAGTAAGGTGCGCCTGATCCAGGCCATGGCCCTCACAATTACTTACTATGCATCAGAAATATGGACAATGATTAAGGATGACAGAATAGTTGACCCCTTTGAGTTGTGATGTTGGAGCAGATTATTGAACAGACTATGGACTTCCAAGAGAAAAAACAGGTCTGTCCTAGAAAGAGTGAAACCAAGCTGCTCCTTGAAAGCAAGGATTTCGAAGCTCTGTGTGACATACTCTGGGCATCTTGCCAGGAAGGACCAGTCCTTGGAGAAGGATAGTATTCTTGCAAGGGTGAAAGGACAGTGCAGGAGAAGAAGATTTTGGATGAAATGGGGGCACGTGTGTTGGAAACAGTGAGACAGGCTCAGCTCAGGATAGGACCGAGTTCAGAGCATAGGGTCATTATGAGTCGAAGCGACTCAGTGCGAAATAACATTACAGAAATCCTACATGTAATTAGCTTTAATTAATTAAAATTAATTTTCTTAATACTGAATAGGTATAACATCACAGGTGCTGAATCTATGAGAAAATTGGCTCTATCCACTTGAGAAAAATCCTTGTCTCTTTTAGCTGTCTTTTGTTGATTCTTTGATGGTCTTCGCGTGGCTTTGGTCTTTCTCCTTTTATATTTTTTTTTTCTCTGTGCTTAATCTACTCTTTAGGAATCCTGATGGCAGACTAGCTAAAGAATTCTGCTTGATGCTAACCACATAGTTAGTAGTTCAAACCCATAACTTGTTCCACAGGAAACTGGACAATTCTCTGTCCTACAGGACTACTGTGAGTAGGGATGGTTCAGGGGCATTGGTTTTGTTGTTGTTGTTTTCTCTTTGCTTTTTTGTTTCATTTACTGTTTTTATATCCCCAAATCAATTGTTCTAATATCATTTACATGATCTCATTAAAACAACAAATTATTATCAAATGATATTACATCCACTAGTTCAGAAGTTTAATATTTATAAAATATATTTGTGGAACATACAATTCCATTTAAAACAGATACCAAAGCCTTGTATTAAATTTTTCTAAATCCAAGAAGAATTTCATTCTATCTACTGTTCTCATTTCATGTTAAATTCCAGGCTCTTAAATTGCATCATCAAATGTTAAAATTAACTATTCATTGATTGTAATAACTTCATAAAGTTTTATTTTATATTAAAGATACTTACACTGGATTGTTTAGCATTATGTACTATCTTGACACATTCTCAAATCATGTCTTAATTTTCTGTTCTTCATAGCTAGTCTAATTTCCATCTTAGTTATACCCTATATCTCTGTCTGGACTCCCTGACACCACAAGGAAGGACTGATTAGATTAATTTGAATTTTCTTTAAACCTAAAAACAACTGCAATATTCCTTTTATTGGAAGATGCATTTTAAATTTTAACAATGGCTTTCCATCTCACTTTGGGATTAAAACTCTTCAGAGTGCATACTCTCTGGTTTGATTGTAAACATTTTACCCTTAAACATTTTATCTGTGCAGTAGGCCATAGAAAAGAGAACCTTATCATTTTATTTTTTTTATCTTCCTTACCACATAGGTGTATCCTATGCACTAAAACAGACTCCTCCTTACTCTTGTTCTTGACAGATATCTTAATTAATCTTTCCTTCATACTAATGAAAAGATAGAAAGTGGAATTCACCAAGATCTTAAAAAAAAATCCTTGCTAAAGTTAATAGTCTCAGAGAGTTTGCAGTGCTGGTTTGGAATTTACAGAACAAAGCTGTGAAGAGCCACAGGCCTTCTCTAATAGACATTGCTTATTTCTACTACAGGGTTTTGCTTACACAGCTTTATAGACATTCTCTGTCTTGAGGGTACTAAGCCCATTCAAATGCCCTATTTTTCTACTAATTGCTTTTCTGCTACCAGCTTGTTAGCAAGTCTCACTGTATGTAGCACACACATGTATAAGTACATACACACATTCACTTTCTATACACAAATTTACCTTCCCGTTTTAGTATTTACCTCCATGCCAGTGTGTCCATCTGCCCCAAGATGTATAAAATACACTGTTCCTTATAAAAGGCTGCAGAAATGTACATATTGGAACCTTCTTGCAACATTTATAAGCTCTGTCAGTTTCTCCTTCTCCTTTCTTTGTGTTCTGTGATATTCAGCACTTTCTGCAAAGAATGTAATGAAAAAAAAAATAATAGGAAGATCAAAGAAGGTGCTTATCTCCAGCGACATGTCCAAACAGGCACTCTGGCCTTCTCTAATATGCTCATCTAATTTGCTCCGGTGCCCAGGCCTGGAAGAAAAGCATCTTGAGGAAGTTTTCTTCCATGGACCAAGCCATCTGCTAATGCGAGCCTGTGCCAGTAATTTACAAGTAATGGTTTACAGCTGTGAACCCTGGCTCCTGAGCTGTTTTGGTCATTTAGTAATTACAACAGTTTCATTAACATTTAAAGGGAATAGTCTGCTCAATATCAATTAGGGACTCTGCAACTGTGTAGCTCCATTTTCATATTTGCATTTGACATTTAATATTCTGCACACATAAATTCTTGGTCTTGGAAATGCATTGCCACAGAAGGTCAAAATTAATCCAGAGCCCATCTCTACCTAGCTCTGCTAAGCTTTAGGAAATATTTCTGCAGAGAGTGGGGACATAAAAGGTTATTTTGGGGTGGTTTTACACATCTGAACATTTAAGTACTTTTTCCCACCACTAAAGTTAAGGTTAAAGAGTTCTTCTCAATTCTTGTTATATCTTCTGTATTCTGGGGAAATTCCAAACTTATCTGAGGCAGATTTGCATAGTATTAAGCAGAAAGATGACACCTATTACTAGCAAATCTTACATAACGGTAGTGATATTTAACTAATATTTAAGGGTTCTGGGGGTGCTGTAGAATTCAACACTTAATAAATAGAACTAGACTATGATAAGAAAATGATAAGAGATATCTTAAACTCATTTACATCTAAGAATAGGCCTTGATATCTAATTAAGTTGTTGAGCAATAAGCAAGGTTATGCTAAATTTTATCTCAGAAAGAACAAAAACCCAGTGAAAATTTGCATTTCAAGCATCTGAGAATGTTCCAATAGTTTTACCCCTAGTAAAGAATGAGGAGGTA
Organism: Elephantulus edwardii; assembly: GCF_000299155.1. Lineage (NCBI taxonomy): Eukaryota > Metazoa > Chordata > Mammalia > Macroscelidea > Macroscelididae > Elephantulus > Elephantulus edwardii. The sequence goes on along the minus strand of NW_006399763.1, from coordinate 29,755,250 downwards.
ATTTTGGTGTAGAGATAGAACCCTAAACCAAATCCATAGCCATTAAGTTATTTCAATTCATGGAGACTCCACAGGGCTAGGAGCTCTGGTGGCCTAGTAGCAAGATGCTACGCTGCAATCCTGAAGGCACAGGGCTTGAAGCCACCAGCTGCTCCACGGGAGGGGTTGAATTGCTCTTAAATGTTTTCCAATATTGTAATCTTTACTGAAGCAGGCTGCCACATCCTTTTCCTTTGGAAAAGATGAGAAGTTTGAACTACCGAATTTTCAATTATCAATTTCTTAACTACTGTGCCATCAGAGTTCCTTACAGAAAGAAAATAAAAATGGAGTAAATGTCATGCATCTTAAAGGAGATTTCAGGACACTATTTTAAGCTTTTGTTGCTAACGAAAGATGGTTGGAACCTAGCTAACAGTTTTGTACAAGAAAGACTTGGTAATCTACTCCAATAAAGAGTTCAGTCTAGAAAACTCTATACTCTGTTGTGTGACATTACCAAGATTGAAGAAGTGATATGATCATGCCTAGTAACAAGAACAATGAAGGCCTTTAGAGGATAAAAAATCTTGAAGTTTCTATAAGACACAGAATAAAAGTCTAAGATTACTAGGGGCAGAATATAGATGACCTCACTAAGAGTGGCTTAAGTGACAAGGTAAAAGAGTTTAAACTAAAAAGTTTTTAAAGATTGGTTTCCATGGGCAAATGCAATGTGAAGTGAATATTTAGCACATGCCATTTTCTCAAGGTTAAGAGATTGAGAACAGAATAATAAATATGTAAAGAATGATAAAAATGGTATGGAAATACAATTTTCTATTAAGGTAACACGAAGGTATTTAGTATAAGAAGCTCTGGTAGTACTGATTAACGAATTCAGCTATGAACCAAAAGGTTTCGAATCCACTAGTTACTATGAGAAAAAGTCTGCTTCATTTAAGACTCACAGCTTTAAAAACCCTCGGTGTAGTTCTGTTCTACAGGTTTCTGTGAGCAGGAATCAACTTAATCAAAGCCTATGTACTTTCTGTGGTTTGCTGTAAATATAATACTCTTAAATGATGTAGTAATTTTGACATCATGAAGATTCAATTTATATATGAAACTATTTCTTATCTTGAGCTTAGGTAATAGATGCAAGCCTGGGTGTGTTCACTAGTCTCTGCAAACAAACTTGGCCAATTGACTGGAAGAAATCTATGTTCCCATTCTCCTAAAAAAGAAAAAGCAATACAAAAGAAGTTAGAAATTATTAAACCATATTTTAATATCACCTATAATAAAATCTTGCTGAAGATTATTTTAAAATACTAAATGCTCAAAATTACACTACTTTAGTATATAGAGTGACTTTGTAAACACAGAATTAGGAAAAATTTTAAATTTAAAATAATCTATGTATTTTGGGGGCATGATCTCTGAAAGTCTCACCTTTCTACCTCACTGAATCAGGTGCTGAAACAAGGTGGAAAGGAGTAAAATAGTAGGGAAATACCTTCTCTGCTTCAGATAAGTCAGGAGCTCATAAAAAAAAAAAGGGTGATGAAAGGAGAAGACTCAATACCCAGGAACTGAAATAACAGGATCCCCCTGGAAGAGCAATGAGATGCAAAAGTCTAAAGCACAGGCCCACGTTCTTAGCTCTAAAATGAACTGTAAAATAACAGCTGTATCATATCTTCACTTTTGGTGAAGAATAAATTTAATATAAATAAGACCTCAGACCCATACTGATGGATCATTTCTAATGGATGGTAATGATCCCTTTGCTTTTCAAGAAGCTCTGGTGGCATAATGCTAAAGTGCAGGGCTGTTAAGTGAAAGATCAGTGATTTGGATCTACCAGCCACTCTGAGACAGACGAGGGGCAGTCTGCCTCCTCCTCAGAAGATTTACAGATTCAGAAACCCAGTGGAGAGTTATTACAAGTTTGGACCAACTCTTTAACTGTGGATTTAGTTTTGTGATTTCAGTCTTTGTAAGAGGCCGTCTCATCTTTCTGAGCATTTGGTGATTTGGACCACAGACATCTGTAGTTAGTTCTCCTATATATAATGTACTGTACCATCAACTTTCATTAAATTTTAATATACTATTTAAATATTTTGATATTAGATTTATCTGGTGACATTACAAGTGCAAATATCTTTGTAATTCTGGCAGCATTTGGATCGAAGCTGGATAACTTGTATTTTTAATAAGATGAGCATAGTTATTATCACATAAGTTGGAGTGCAATGCCCATTGCTGTAACTATTAAAATTGAGTGTTTGGTTACCAAAATAAAAACCCAAAACCAAAGAACTGCTCTTTTAGTTCTCATCATTACTCTCTGCCTTCCTGTCAAACTACTCTTACTTCAGTCTCTGGAGTCCACTTCAAGCATAGATATCAACTTATTACCTTTATTTTACTTTAAAAATATTGAATTCTTGAGGCTTGGACAGAAGTAGTAGCAAATTTAAACAGAAAAATGTTTTTTTGATAATTGGAGCTTCATAGTTTCTAGGGAGAGAGGACAGGGTTAAAGAAGTAGGGGTTTGTCCAAGATCAGAGCTCCTCATTTTGTAAGGACTCTGATGATGTTATTAGAGGGTCTAAACACCCTTGATTGCTTCTCTATTGCACCAAATCTGGACAACAGTTACTATAGTACTGCAACTTAAGTCATTTTCCTACAAGTTAGCTACAAGGGAGACTGAATATATGAGAATTCTATTTTCTCTGCCTTGTTCAAGACTAAAAAACAAAACCCAAAAATTGTTTACTGTAAGACTTCTCAATACCTATATTGCTCTGTAGTCAGAATCAGAAGGAAGGTATGTTTCAAAATGGAGGACAGATGGTAGTTCTCCAATCATGGATGGAAATAGATATCAAGAAATGTGTAATGTAGATCTCAGAATTTGACACAGACACAACACCATATGTGTTAAATTGAGAAAAATAATAAGTTGAGTTGAAAAAATAATAACTAAAGAAGGGAGGAAGGAATTCCCCACTCCAGTGGTTTCCTTGTGACTAACATTTTACATTACATAAAATACTAAAGGAATTGGATTCTAGCTTTATACCCAATTCTTCAGAACAGAGAACAGATCCTTAAATTACTTTCTCTTTTCTCAAGAAGAAAAAAAAAACACAACAAAACCCAAAAAACTATGCTTTTGCTCAGGAAGCTCCTGATGTATGAGACAATAAATTCCCAGAAAAGCCTATGATGGAAATAGGCTCTGATTCTATTCTCTCTTTAGAAAATATCCTTCTCTCAAACTTTCACTTCCTCATTCATTGTTGTTGTCATATGCCATTGAGTCATGTGTAACTCATAGCTACCCTGTGCACAGTAGCTTTGAATCCTGCTCTATTCTGGATCAGTCTCATCATCTCCAACACTCTTACCTGCCTCTTAACCTCAGTTATTGTGTCAATCCATCTCATGCAGGATCTTCCTCTCCTATGCTGACCTTTCACCCTTCCAAGCATGATGTCCTTCTTCAAGGACTGGTGCCTTCCAGCAACATGCTCACAGTATGTGATTCACAGCTTCAAAATTCTTGCCTCCAGTGAGTGACCTTGTTCCGCCTTCTCTGGGTCAGAACTATCCTCTTGGCAGCCCATGGTATGTTAAATATTCTTCTCCAACACTGCAACTTAAAGTCATCAATTCTTCTTCTATCATCCTTAATTATTGTACAGCTCTCTGATTTGTAACCAGTAATTGAAAAAACTATGGCCTAGAAGAGGAGCACTTTAATCTCTAGACTGACATCATTGCTCTTCAGAAATCTTGACAGGTCTTTGATAGCAGATTTACCTAACTCAATTAGCCTTTTGAGAGTCTAACTGCTAGAGCCAAGAGTGGATTGTGGAACCAAACAAGCATAATTGTAAAGAATCTCAATCTTTTATTCATCTATCATGGTGCTAGCAAATGACCCAGGAGTAAAAATCTTCATTTTTTTAATTTTGAACTTCAGTCCATATTGGATACTTCAGTCCTTTACTTTCTTCAGCAAATGTTTCAAGTCCTCCTTAGTGTCAGCCAGCAAGGACAGGTCATCTGTATAACACATTGTTGACAAGTCTTCTTCCAGTCCTGATGTCACATTCCTCATCAAAATGTCCAGCCTGTCAAATGATCTTTTTCACATATTGATTGAAAATGTATGGAGACCAGATTTATGACACACTCTTTTCCTGATTTTCCACCAAAGAGGGTTTCTCTGCTCTGTTCTAACTACTGCTTCCTGGTTTAAGTATAGGTTTTGCAAGAGCAGAATTCAGTGTTCTGGGATTCCTATTCTTTTTAAGGTTAGCCACAATTTGTTGTGATTCACATAGTCAAGTGACTTTTCATGGTCAATGAAACACATATATTTCCCTGGTACTCTCCACTTTTAGACATGATCTATCTAAAGTTGGCTATACTATTCTAAATACCACGTACTCTTGTAAATCCTGCTTGCACTTCTGGAATTTCTATGTCAATGTACAGTTCTAGTCATTTTTGGATAATCTTCAGCAAAACTTTATTTTATATGATATAGTTCAATACTTACAACACTCTTTTTTTTTAATGGGAATAAATATGAATCTCTTCCAGTCTGTTGGCCTGGTCATTGACTTCCAGATTTCTTGTCACAGCCTGATGACCATCCATGGCTGTATCTGTTTGTTGAAATTTGTCAATTTGTATGCCATCAATTTCTAGAGGCTTCCCCCCTTCAATTACTTCAGAGCAGTTTGAACTTCCTCTGTCATCACCATTCCCTTTTGGTCATGTTGTTTCATAAAATTCTCCTGTTATCAGCCAACTCTTTTTGATCTAATTACCCTGTGTGGAAAGAATTTTCCATCTTCTTCTGATGGTTCTTGCATCATTCAATTCTCTGTCCATGTTTTTGTTGTTGTGTGTTGTCCAGAAGAAACCAACTCACAGCTGTCCCTCCTGCAAGCTTTCAGAGGTAATTAATTGCATGAGAGTAAGACAACCTATCTTCTCCCTTGGAGAAGCTAGTGGATGTGAACCCTGTGCCTTTGTGATTGCAGTGCAGCTTCTTGCCACTAGGCCACCAGTGCTTCCTATTCTACCCATAGCATCCTTAAGTATTGCCACTCAAGGCTTGGATTTGTTCTTCAGTTATTTCAGCTTAAAATATTTTCTGACTCCAGCTCTTGCATATTTCATTATAACACTTTACTTTGCCGAGCTGATCTTTGAAATCTTCTTTTCATCTCCTTAACTTCCTGATTTCTTTTCTTTGCTTTTGCTTCTTGGCACACTGGGGCAATATTCAAAGTCTCTTCCCATAGCCTTTTCAGTCTTTTCTAACTTCTCTGTCTTTGTAATGACCTTTTGCATTCTTCATGAATCCTTTCACAGCTCATCTGGTCTTCATTCATTAGTGTTCAAAGCCTCAATCCTGTTCTTGAGATGGTTTTTAAATTCAGGTGGGAAAGACTCAAGATAATATTTTGGATCTTGGGGATATAATTTTCTTTAGCTTCAGCTTGAACTTGCATATGAGTAATTGAGGTTCTTTCCACAGTCAGCACCTAGTCTAGTTGTCACAGCTGATATTGAACTTCTTCAACAATTCTTTGCACAGATTTAATCAATTTGTTTCCTGTACAGGCCATCAGGTGAGGGCTACATGTATAGTCACCATTTGTGTTTCTTATAAAAGGCATTTGCAATAAATAAATCATTGTCCAAAATTCTATCATTCTGTGTTCAGCATCATTTTTGTCACCAAGTCCTTACTTTCTGACTACTGATCCTTATTCCTTGTTTCTGACTTATGCAATCCATTTACACATTATTAGTAATGCATTTTGTTTGCTTACTCTATTGATTTCTGGATGCAAATCTTGGTAGTAGTCATCTATTTCTCCCTGTTTGGCTCTGATTGTTAGTGTATATATTTGAATGATAGTGGTATTAGCATGCCTTGCTTGCATTCGTATAGATATCATTCTGTTGTTCACAACACTGTGTTTCAAAATTAATCTAGAAATGGTCTTTTTAACTTTGAACGTAACTCTATTTTTCTTCACCTCTTCCTATCTGGCATTGTAGATCTGATAATTGTCTACCTCAAAATGTCCCACACTAATCCATTTCATTTGCCCAATGCCTCATATGCCAATAATTATGCATTCAATTTTTTCCTTAACAATGTCTAATTTTCCTACATTCATCCTTCTCACATTACACATTTCAGTCTTTAGTGTCTATTTACAATTGCTGCTCTTCCAACTGCTCCTCCTCATTTTATCCCAGTATTTACCTCCTAAATAGTTAACCTCTGTTTCTATTAATTTTGGTCTTATTTTTAACTGAATGAAGCACATGTCTTGTTTAACTTAAATATCTATGTCAGTGGCTTGACAGAAGAGTGAGGCATTAAAATGTACCTTCTTCACAAATAAAAATACTGCTCTTTTTTTTTTATTTCTATTCCTTTTAAAATAAAAATTTTCTTTCCAAGGCAGTTAAAAGGTAGGTCTCAGACTCATAAAGTGATGCTTAGGATAGAATGATAACTGTTTTGATAAACATTTAAAATTTTTCAACTGTGAGCAAAAGTTGTGAGTGATAAGAAAGAAAATTATATTCTTATTCAGATATTCAAAAAGAACACACAGGATGACTAGCCTTGAATACTAGTAATTCATTTATGGAGTCTGCTGAGATTATTTGTCTTAAGAATTTTGGCCCATTGAGGAAGATTCTACCTCCCTTATGTCTATGTCGTTGCAGCTGACTCATAACTGACCTTTCAGTGGGTTTCTGAAGTTGTAAATCACATGGGAGAAGACTGGTCACCTTTTCCCCTTGGAGCCCCTGCTGGATTTAAACTGCGAGAGAGGCCTGGCCTTTGGATCAGCAGCATAACTCCCTACTGACTATGCCATCAGGGAATCATTATTCTTTCAGTGCATTTTTCTGCTAGTTTTTAAAATTATGCATAGGGAGGTGGAAGTTTAAAAATATAGAACTCCAGGCCAATTACTTTGGGAAGGAAAGGCTGAAAAACAGCTATCAACCAGTTAGCCTTTAAATTTAAATTGAAAATGCAGCCTTAAGGACTGGTAATTTTATTTTCCAGGTTAGTATCCTTGCTACTGTGAGATGAAACACCACTCTTTGGTATGAATAAGAGTAATGAAAAATATACAAGCCTGAAGGTTTTTATAGATGTTGTTATTATGTAGAAAGTTACATTTTAATTATCATTTATATTGGAGTAAAATTTTCTGAAAATCTGAAAATTTTAATAAAAGTTCTCCCTTTTTTACAGCAATAAAAAAATAGTATTATCATGCATCACAGAATCTGTAGGTTTCAAACTATGGACCACAGAATAAAACATGGCACCAACTTCACAATAATTGAGTCTCTTTTTGCAAACCACTGTAATTGCAATCCCATTGTGTCAAAATCTGATGGTCTTCATTTTTTTCTTTTTTCATGGCCCTCTCCATCATCAAGAATGATATCCTGCTCTGTCATTGGTCCCTCTTGATAACACACCCAAAGTGTATTTGTCTAAGCCTCACAATTCTTCTAAGAATTGAGGCCTTTGAGCTATATGGTGTTGGAGAAGAACACTGAACATTCCATGGATGGCCAAGAAAATGAATAGATATGTTTTGGAGAAGGTGCAGATGGAATGTTCTTTGAAGGCAAGAATGATGAGGTTTCACCTCACATAATTTGGACATGCTCCTTGGAGAAGGATATGATGTTGGGAAGGGTGGAGGGTGGGTAAAGGAGAGGAAGACCCTCAACCAGGTGTATTGACAAGGCAACTGCTGCAATGGGCTTTTGTGTGTCAGGAAGTGTGAGGATGGTGCAGGACAGACCTGGGTTCAGATCTTTTGTTCATAGGGTTGCTTTGAGTCATGTTTGACTCAATGGCACCTAATAACAAGAGCAAGGAATATTATGTATGCAATTGTCAAGACAAAAGTATTCCTTTTTCTGGCAAGCCTTGGCATATTTCACATTCTCAGCCAACCGTATAACTGAAAGGCTTTGATTTTCCTCCTATTGTTGCTTTCTTTTTTTTTTTTTTTTTAATTATCATTGTCCTTCTTCCTCTGCATATGAGGTATCTAGAAAAACCAAACCTTATGGCAGGCTCACTTTAGTCCTCAAAGTTTCATCCCTAATTTTTATTTTTTTTAAACCTTAAGGAATTGTTTTCCAATCGATTTACCACTTCCTCCATAAAATGCTTTTTATTTCTTGGCTGCTTCTTCCATGGGCTTTGACTATTGCTTTAGTTATGTGCCGTCAAGTCATTTCCAATTCATAGCAACCCTATGTACAGCTCTGAACATTGTTCTATCCTGAGCCAATTTCATTGTTTCTGACAAACATACTCCCATAACCCAAGTCACTGAGTCAATCCATCTCATTCAAGAGCTTCCTCTTTTGTGCTGTCCCTCTACCCATCCAAGAATGCTTTGCTTCTCTAAGGACTTGTCCCTTCTTACAACATGCCCAAAATATGTCCAACAGAGCTTTGAAATCTTTACTTCCAAGAGTAGCCTTGTTTCACCCTCTCTTGGATGTGCCTGTTTGTTCTCATAGCTGTTCAATACTCTTCTCAAAAACTTAAACCCAAAGGTATCAATTCTTTTTCTAGTATCCTTAACAAGTTCAATCTTTCCTGCATTTATCATCATTTTCTGCATTATTAATTAATTTGTGAGGATTTTTGTTTTATTTATGATTAGGTATAATGCATACCGAAGTATGAAGTCTTTGATGGCCATTAGTAAATAATTTAAGCCCTCTTGCTTTCAGACTTGTGTCATCTTCATTTTGTAGGTCTTCTGTTCATTCTAATTTTATATTCTTGTAATAGAGTCCTACTTCTAATATTATTTTCTCAGAATACCGAATAAATATGGTGAAAGGATATAAATCTGATGCATATATTTCTATATATTAAACAATGCAGTATACCTTTTTCTGTTCTAGCTACTATCTCTTGTGCTATGTCCATGTCTTGCATGAATACAAGTGTATGTCATTTTTTTGCAAGTTCACCCATAGTCTGTTATGCTACACAGTGTCAATATATTTGCATTTTTAATGAAACAAATACAGACCTATTTCGAATACACTCCATTTTCAGTCAAGATCCATTTGATATTAGCAATTATATCTCTGGCTTCTCTTCTTCTGAATCCTACTTGAATTTTTAGTATTTTCAAATCAATATACATACTGTTGCAATATTTTTCAAATTAACTTCTTCAATAAAATCTTGTTTTCTTGTAATATCAGTAATATTGTTTGATGATTTCTATGAACAAGTATTTATCTCTTCCTGTCAGTTAACCATATATTTGTATTCCAAATTACTTGATGTAGACAAGAGAGCATTACTGGTGTTCTATCCCTTTCTTGAAACATGTCAAGAAAAATTCAGTCAATTCCCAACCCCTGTGTTTAGCCAGTACCTCCAGTGCAGTTTAGACATTTTTTCCTTTTATGTCATTGATCTTGTCATATGTTATGGACTGAGATAGTTGAAAGTTTACTATTTATTTTTGCTGCAGTTATTCTGTGTTTCTTTTTCATCTTATGGGGTTGCTTCCTGTATCATTCAAAATTTTGCCCAAAGAGTCATTGCTAATGCAACAACAGGCATGATTTCCCCCCCCCCTTGCTTTTTCATTTTGACAAATTTTGAATACATTCTTCCCTTTGGTTTGCTAACTCTAGATCCTTGTACATTCTATTAAAATACTTTGTCTTTCTTGAAATTTTCTTTTAAGATACTCAGTTTAGTTTTCTTCTTTCATCATTTCTCCTTTCTGTTTTAGCTTCTCTATATTTAATAGCATATTTCAGAATCTGCTGATAACCATTTTGGTCTTTTCTTTCTTTCCCAATTTCTTATTGGATCTTTCCTTTCCTCATATATGACACATTTAAAGTTTTAGAGTTCTTATGGTCTTCAGCCATTAGTATTCAATGCCTTAAATATGTTTTTGAGATATTTTCTAAATACATGAATGATACACTTACTTAAGGTCATATTTTGGCTCTCCTGGGATTGTTTTCATTTTCCTCAGCTTCTGCATGAACATCATATACATTTTTTACTGTATGTTTTATAATCAGCCTTTGACCTTGTTTGGACTTATATTAAGCTTTTACATCTTTTCTTTCCATAGATGTAGTCAATTTATGCTTGTACATTTCAACATATGAAGTTTACATTTGTAATCACTATTTATTTTGTTAAAATAAGGTATATTTAATGAAGTGCTCATTATTCTTATCGAATTCTATCATACTGTTGTTATTAATTTCTGTTGAAACGGTTGAAAAGTGATGTATTTCTCCAGGAACGGGTCCCTCTTACAAACATGCATAAAGTATGTGTAATGAAGTTTCATCATCCTTGCTTCCAAAGGTCACTAGGAATACATTTCTTGCAAGACATATTTATTTGATCTTTTGGAAGTCTATACATATTAAATATTCTTTTCCAACACCACAATTCAAGTTCATCAATTCTTTAAACTTCCTTACTACTTCTCCTACGTTCACATGTATATGAGATGATCAAGAAAGCCATTGCTTGAATTGTATACAACTTAGTCTTCATTGTGAAAACCTTTGTTTTTAGCATTTTAAAGAGATCTTTCACAGTACATTTGCTCATTTCATTTCTTGACTCCTACTTCCATAGGCATGGATTGTGGAGACATGTAAAATTAAATATATGACAACTTCAATCTTTTCACTCTTTGGAATGATTATTGGTGCAATTGTGAGGCTTTATTGCTCCCTGATCTTCATCAGTGTTTCAAGTCTTCTTCACTTTGAACAAAATTTAGATATTTAGATAATTAAGGCTTTTACTAAGCCTACCTTGGATCCTGATGCTACATTCTTCTACATGTAATTCAGCTCCTTGTATTATTTGCTTAGAATACAAATTGAATAAACTAAAAGACCTAAAATTATAATTTCCAATACTTAAAGTGTGTTAGCAAGATAATATTTCAACTAAATGTCATATTGGTGTTTATTCTGATAAGTTCTGACTGTGTCTCTCTCTCTTTTTCTTTTATCTTCTACCAAATAATTACTGACTTGGATACACTTAACCAAAACCTTAAGCCCCCTGAAACCAGGTGGATTTTCACTCACATAACCCTCCCCTGGATTTTTGAGGTCATAAATCTGTTTCTAACAGCACATCAACAGAGAGCTACCAGAAGTCCAGGCTGGGTTTAGAAAGGGAAAGGGTCATGGTACTAGGGAAACATAGCTGTGTTACATGGATCTTGGCTGAAAGCAGGGAGTAACCAGAGGAATGTCTATCTGTGTTTCATTGATTAAGCAAAGGCGTTTGACTGCGTGAATCACAACAATCTGTGGTTAACTCTGAGAAGAATGGGAATCCCAGAACACTTAATTGTGCTAAGGCGAAATCTATTCTTGGACCAGGAGGCAGTTGTCAGAACAGAGCAAGGAAACACTGCATGGTTCAAAATTGGGAAGGGTGCATGCCAGGTATGTGTCCTATCTCCATATCTTTTCAATCTTTTATTTTTTAATTTAATTTTATTAATTTTAATGAACATTTACAGAGTTTTGGGATTTTAATTCCTTCATTGTTGTACTCTATTCTTTACCTGCTGTCCCCCAGTTAGCTCCTCTCTTTGAAAAGCAAAAGATAAACTTCTTCAGTGGTATACAATCCCCCTGACCCTGCCACTGCTCCTGTCCCCTCTGCCCCGCCCCCAATGCACTCCACTATGCAACCTTAATTCTGGATTCATGTGATAACCATAATATGGTACAAGGGATATTGTAGCTAATGTTAGATGGATCTTGGCTGAAAGCAGGGAGTACCAGAGGATTGTCTATCTGTGCTTCACTGGTTATGCAAAGGCGTTTGACTGTGTGGATCATAACAAACTGTGGCTGACTCTGAGAAGAATGGGAATCCCAGAACACTTGATAGTGCTAATGCAAACCTATACTTGAATCAAGAGGCAGTAATCAGAACAGAGCAAGGAAACACTGCATGGTTCAAAATTGGGAAGGGCGTACTCCAGGGATGTGTCCTGTCTCCATACCTTTTCAACCTGCATGCAGAACAGATTATCCAAGAGGCTGGGCTGTACGAGGAGAAATGAGGCATCAGGATCGGTGGAAGATCTATCAACAATCTGTGTTATGCAGATGACACAACCCTGCTTACTAAAACTGAGGAGGACCTGAAGCGCTTGCTGCAGAGGGTCAAGGACTGCAGCCTTCAATATGGATTGAGGCTCAATGTCAAGAAGACAAAGATTCTCACTGCTGGACCAATTGGCAACATCAGGATGGATGGTGGAGACTGAGATTATTCACAGCTTTAGTTGGCTTGGCTCCACATTCAACACTCTTGGTACCAGCAGCCAGGAAATTAAAAGATGTACTGCGATGGGAAAGTCTGCTGTTAGGGACCTCTCCAAAGTACTGAAGAACAACGTGTGTCGCTAGAGACTGAGGTGCGTCTGGTACAGACCATGGTCTTTCCAATCACTTGTTATGCGTCAGAGAGCTGGACAATGACCAAGGAGGACATAAGGAGAATTGATGCCTTTGAGCTGTGGTGTTGGAGAAGAGTATTGAATGGACCATGGACTGCTAAGAAAACAAACAGATTCATCCTGGAGAGGGTTAAGCCAGGCTGCTCCTTGGAGGCAAGGATTCTGAGGCTTTGTCTGACATATTTTGGATATGTTGCAAGGCAGGACCAGTCCATGGAGAGGGACATCATGCTTGGGAAGGTTGAGGGCAGGCGCAGAAAGGGAAGGCCCTCTGGGAGGTGGATTGATTCAGTGACTGGGGCAATCGGGATGAGTGTGTCAGAGACAATGAGATTGGCACAGGACAGAACAGAGTTTAGGGCTGTTGTACATAGGGTCGCTATGAGTTGAAAGCCACTCGATGGCACATAACAACAACAACAACATATCACTTTTAAACTGTTCTCTCCCTCATATGTTTCAATTCACTATACATAATCTATCCAGTTTTTCTCAGTCTTACCCCAACCCTGATGTCAGTCACTTTCTACAACAGTGGGCTTTTCAATCTTTATGCAGAACAGATAATCTGGGTGGCTGGGCTCTAAGAGGAGAAATGTGGCATCAGGATTGGTGGAAGACTCATCAACAATATGTGTTATGCAGATGAAACAACCCTGCTTGCTGAACTGAGACGGACCTGAAAGGCTTGCTGCAGAGGGTCAAGGACTGCAGCCTTCAGTATGTATTGAGGCTAAATGTCAAGAAAACAAAGATTCTCACCACTGGGCCAATTGGCAGCATCGTGATGGATAATGAAGAGATTGAGATTGTTCATATCTTTAGTTTGATTGGCTCCCCAATCAACACTCTTGGCACCAGCATCGTGATGGATAATGAAGAGATTGAGATTGTTCATATCTTTAGTTTGATTGGCTCCACAATCAACACTCTTGGCACCAGCAGCCAGGAAATTAAAAGACATGTTGCAATGGTAAAGTTTGCTGCTAGAGACCTCTCTAAAGTACTGAAGACCAATGAAGTTATTCTGGAGACTAAGGTGCACTTGCTAAAGGCCATGGTCTTTGCAATCACTTGCTATGCATCAGAGATATGGACAATGACTATGGATATAGAAAGAGAATTGATGTATTTGAGCTGTGGTGTTGGAGAAGAATATTGAATATACCTTGAACTGCTAAGAGAACATACAGGTTTGTCATGGAGAGGGTGAAGCCAGGCCACTCCTTGGAGGCAAGGATTCTGAAGCTTTGTCTGACATATTTTGGATATGTTGCAAGGAAGGACAAGTCCATGGAGAGGGACATCATATTTGGGAGGGTGGAAGGACAGCACAGGAGAAGAAGACCCTCTATGAGATGGATTGATTCAGTGATTGGGGTCATGGGGATAAGTGTGTCAGAGACAACGAGATTGGCACAGGATAGGGCAGGGTTTAGTGCTGTTGTACATAGGGTCGCTGTGAGTCTCAGGTGACTCAGTGGCACATAACAACAACAACAACAACAAACAACAACAACAACAGAGCATAATACACCCATCTTTCTCCAACAGGGCCAGTGGTGAATGAAAAATATTACCATTTCCTTAATAGCCCCATCTGTAAATCATTATGCCAGTGTTGCTGTTAGAAGCTGTCGACTTGAGTTTGACTCACAGTAATCCTAAGAATAACAGTACTGAACCCTGTTCTATCCTGACGTTTCATCCTCACAACCACTGACACACTCAAGCTCATTGCTGCAATCATTGTGTCAAACCACCTGACTTCCTTTCCTTTGTTGTCCCTCCAAAGTTTCCTAGCATGATGTCCCTCTCCAAGGAACAGTCTTTCTTAGCAACATGCTCAAAATATGTGAGATGAAGTCTTATCATTTTTGCCTCCAAGGAGCACTCTGGCTACACTTTTTTGTTCATTCTTTTAGCCATCCATGAGATCTTTAGCACTCTCCACTAACACCACAAAAGGCAGCAATTCTTCTTCTGTCATCCTTATTGTTTAGCTCTCAGATGCATAGCAAGTGTTTGGGAACACCATGACCTAAATCATATGCACAATGTACACCCTAGTCCTCAAACTGACATCATTTGGAGAGGTCCCTGACTACAAAATTACCTCATGCAATATGTCTCCTGACCTTCTGGCTGCTGTGGATCCAAGTAAGACGGAGTCTTTGACAGTTTCAATCTTTTTTCCGTTTATTATGATGCTGCCTATCAGTTCAATGGTGAGGATTTTCGCTTTCTTGATGTTAAAGTGCAATTCATATTAAAGGCCAAAGTGTTTATGCCACAAGAGTACATTGACATTCTCTCAAAAGAAACTATCTATGTTAGAAATTCAATAATGTATTATTTCGACTTTTTAAAAATTATTTGTATTATGGCAGAATATTAGGTAGAACTTTTTGTTCATGTATATATATTTCACTTCTTTTTTCTACTTGTTATATGTGTTATTACGTTGATAATGACTCTTTACAACACTATGAAATGTCCACATAGTATTTCCAATCTTACTACCTTAATGAGAACAAAACAAAATGTCTTATTTCTCTCCAGTACCTGGTATATTCGAACTGCCTACCTTTTATTTAGGTAGCTCTGGTAGCTTAGTGGTAAGGAATTGTCCTGTCAAGCTAAAGTATATGGCTTTGAATCTACTAGCTGCTCCGTGAGAAAAATTAGTAACCTCATACCATGCAATTTACTGCCTCTGAAAACCCACTGGAGTGTCTAGTATAAGTTTGTTCTAACTTTATGATACTCAACATCAACAACAACCATTTGGTTAGCAGTTGTACACCTAACCATTTCATCTAAATGGTTTCCATCATATATCCTTTAAAATCATTTAGGTGTAATATTGAATAACTTTATAACTCAATGTATCCTTTTAAAAAATATTAGAAATGGTGGATGAGAAGATAAAATTGTCCACTCCACTAACCATTGATGAAATATTTTTTTTAAAAGAACAAAGAATAAATAAACACACTAGATAAATTTAATTTAAGATAATCTGTATATATCTTTAGTCCTTTTCTTCCTCATTTCCAATTACATAGAAGGCTGGAAGTTCAATTTAGTTTTATACAGAGAAGGTTTTGTGAACATTTTCAGTCTTTCGTACTGTGTTTGATTTTAATAGAAAAAGTAAGCGAACATTAATATTTCAGCGCTGAGTCAGTCAGAATGAGTTTGGTGAAGCAATGTTATACAAGCTTCTCAAATCTAAATCATTTAAGAAAACAAAGGCTTAGTTTTAATTATTTAAACTTCTCTGTCATCTAGAAAGCCATCCTCCATGTATAATTAGACTTGTTCTATCTTTTGGCTGCAACATCTTGATATAAAGCTTCCTTCATCGTCAGTGGAAAAAACAAAAAGAAAGACATCCAATGGTGGTGAGAAACTACTTAAGATTTAGTGGGATGTTTTAATTTCCTCACATTTAAGTCATCAGCACACGTTCATAACCCTTCTCGTAAGAGCAGTTCTCCAAAATGCTAAAAAAGAGGAGTCCTGGGAGTACAGGTGAGCATCTTGAATGTTGATTACAACTTCCCGCAGATATTTCTGAATGCGTATTGTGGGCAGAAAGATGAAATAGTAACTAAGACAAAGATATCTTTTTGAGTTTGTATGCCCTCATTCTTTTACTGAAATCCAAGTAGTTTCTTTTATAAATCCAGAGTTTTGATCTTGTATCACATGGATTCAATTTCTTCCATATACAGCACTGAGTTCTGCTATCAGAGTAAAGGAAATAAGTACTTGATCTATTTTTCACAGTATTGATGAGAAATACTAAACATTTACTGATGAGTTTGAAAGTTAACTGTCACTTTCCCCTTTATTAAGATCAATAGTGATGACAGTGGGAAACCAATTTTTCATTAAAGAAAGCCAATAAAGATGATATAGATCTATATAAAACAGGAAAACTAGGGCAGCTGAACATTCTATTGAAACTTGCAATGCATATAAACAAGATTTATGTGAAAATAGATAATCTAAATGGTCAGATATAAATAGAACTTAAAAACAAATCTTCAAGGTTAAAAATATATTTTCATTTTCTTCTTCATTACTTCAGACTGTTCTATTACCTAATCTTCACATAGCCTCTGGAGACATACTACATGTTCATGCTTTAAACCGTCTGGCTTTCAGACCTAGCATGATTATTCAAAAATGACTGGAGCAGTACATTAACAACACACTGCTAGAAATTCAAGATGGATTCAGAAGCAGCTTTGGCAGGTTTCATAAACTATATTATTTAGTCTTTATGTAAACTTCAGGAAGTAAAATTATAGTCAACCATAATTGAATAATTGCCTTGTATTTAAATGAGTAAATGAAATTTAGACTTACAAACTTGCCCAAGGAAATAAAATAAGACTTGGATATATATGGCATCACCTCCATTTGAGCATTGAGTATTTATTTCTGTGTTCCTCTAATTTTTAACACTCAAATTTATTCTACAAGGTTCTACATTAGTTTTCCAAAGGCCCTTTTTTTTACATTATGTCTATATAAAATTACCGTTTACTATTAAATTATATTTTCCCTAATACTATCTTATACTTATGAATTTTTGCTTATAATGAAAAGATCATTTTGAAGATTGCCCAGTGGTGACTTTCACTTAAACCCTTAAACCCCAAGTATATGTAAATTGACAAAACTTAGTAGGAGTCAATCAGCCCTTTGCTTTCTTTCTGGAAAAAATATTAACAAACAAAAATAATTGGATCTTGTCCATATGTATATAGGTGTAAGGAGCTGCACCACCAATCCTAAGGCAAGTGGTTTGAATCTACCAGTTTCTGCAGGGGAGAAAGATAAGCAACGTTTTCCCACACTAATTTTTAGCCTGTGAAAACCCATCCACTGGAGAGTCACCTATGAATTGGTTCCAATTTGACAGCAGATAAAATCAACAACATTCTAAATAGTCTGTTATATGGTAACTCATGTCATGATGGTGCTGTTTCACCTGCTGTTGTTAGGTGTCATCAAGTTGATTATGACTCAGCAAACCTGTGAACAATAGCTCTGAACCTTGTCCTATCCTGTAGCATCCTCAGCCTCTCTGATACACTTGGGCCTATTGCTGCAGTCATTGTGTCAATCCATCTCCTTGAAGGTCTTCCTCTCTTTTGTTAGCCTTCCATCTTTCCAAGCATGATGTTCTTTCCAAAGAATAGCTTCTCCTTGCAATGCCTATAGATCCATCAATGACATCATGATGGAAACAGAAAGGATTGAGATGGTCAATTCCTTCATTTTACTTGGATCCACAATCAATACACTTGGTACCAGCAGTCTGGATATCAGAGACTTCTTAAAATTATTAAGGAGTAATGATATTTGTTTGAAGACTAAGGTCTTCAGGCTGTCATCCTTTAGGTTGCTTATTATGCATCTGAGAGCTGGTCTATGACTAAGGCTGACAGACGAATAATTGATGCCTTTGAACTATGGTGTTAGGGAAAGCTCCCAACATTCCACGGACTGCCCAAAGAGCAGATATGTCTTTTAGAAGGTGAACCAAGAGTGCTCCTTGGAGGCAAAGATGATGAAATTACATTTTACATACTTTGGGCATGTTGCTAGAAGAGGTTATTCCTTAGAGAGGGACATCAAGCTTTGGTAGGTGGAGGGGTACCAAAAGAGAGAAAGACCCTCAACCAGGTATGTTGGCACAGTGACTGTGACAATGGGCTGGAGTGTGTCAGTGATTGTGAGGATGGCACAAGATGGCACAGGGTTAAAATCAATTGTTCATAGGGTTCTTATGAGTTGTGCTGTATTCTATAGTATCTAACAACAATAACAGTGACATGCTCAAAGTTTGAGTACAATTTTCAACATCCTTGACTCCAAGGAGCACTATGGCTAAAATTTTTTTCCACATCATATCTGTTTGTACTTCTGGCAGTACATTGGATATTCAGTGCTATTCTCCAACAGCACAGCTCAAAGGCTTCAATTCTTGTCTTCTGTCATCCATTTTCATTGCAAACTGACATCATGGCTCTTCAGGAATTTGGAAAGATCCTTGACTGCAGATTTTCCCAGTGCACTATGTCTCCTGATACCCTGACTTCTGGTATAAAAAGTGTTAATTGTAGATTCAAGTAAGATCCAAGTTGACAATTTCAATCTTTTCTCCATCTATCATAGTGTGTCGTATTGGTCTTTTGTTGTTGAGTCTTCCTCCAATCTTGATGCCACTTTCTTCTTCAGAGAGTCCAGTTTTTTGAATAATTTGCTCAGCATAAAGACTTAATAGGTATGGAGAAAGGATACAACTCTGATACCCACTTTTTCATATTTTTAAACCATGAAGTGTTCCCTTGTTTTGTTCTCACAACAGTTTCTTGGCCCAGGTATAGGTTTTATATAAGCACAATTAAGTATTCTAGGACTCCCATTCTTCTAAACATTAGCCATATATTGCTATTATCTGTACAACCAAATGCCATGTTGTAGTCAATAAAGCATAAGAAGTCATTCTCCTGATTTTCTTTTCTTTCAGTCATGACCTGTTCTGACAGAAGCAATGATATCCCTGTTGCCACAGCCTCTTCTAAATCCATCTTGGACTTCTGGCAGTTCTCTGTCAATGTTCTGTTTCAGTCATTTCTAAGTGATCTTGTGTATTTAAACTATACTAATGTAAATATTTGCAGGGGAAATGCAAAATAGTTTAAACAATATTTGAATAAAGAAGTACTATGTGGAGCTGAGAGGACTCTAAAAGTAGAAAAAAAATGAGTTTTTATAACAGTTGCTCATCTAAAATTACATCTCTTCTTGCACTCTTGTTGTCTCTATCCTTTTTGGAAAAATGCCTATATGCTACCATTATAAAATAACATCTTATTCTTTTGGATAACTTCTTCTAAATTACAAATTGCTATAGGATGTGGCACTTCTTGAAAACAGCATCTATTTATAAGTGTGAGCTTGAGAACTTCCCTAGACTCAAAACTGGGTAACAAAGATTGACATGTCTTCAAATAAAGGATTAATAAAAATAACTACAAAACAACAAAAACACATACAACCAACAATCAAACATAAAAGCAAAAACTGCTATTACTGTTAATTCATTTATAACTCACAGTGATCCAATGTGTTAAAAACATAGAACTGCTCTATAGGGTGTTCATGACTATAACTTTTATAAAAGCAGATAATCATTTGCACTCACTCATGGAGACAAATTATTTGGAGGCATTATGGGGGGGGAAGGTTTAATCAAGTTGGTAGCAGTTTACATGAAGCCCTTACATTCATTCCAATGGTATCTGTAGCAGATATATCTATGTTAAAAGCAAACTCTGAAAGCCTAGGGCTGGATTCTAGAATGATTTTGACTTGATTGATAATGGACAGTTTAGGGAAATCATTTCAAACTATTTGTGTTTTATCTTCATGGGTAAAATCAGAACAATATTATATACAGTAATTTAATAAATTAACTATAGCAAGTTCTCATTCTACTGATGAGCCGTATTGTTTGCATTACATATGTCTTTGTATCTGTATGTATGAATGTGTTTCTTGAAATACCCAGTAATTATTTATTCTTTCACTGACACAATTGGTTAAACATTGGGCATTAACATTTGTTTATTTGCATCTTCCCAGGGGAGTTTAGAAGATAGCTCTGGTGAATTACTTCCAAAAGATCAGTTATTGAAAATCCCATGTAATGTAGGTCTACTTTGACACACGTGCAATTGCCGCGGGTTGGAATCAACTTTGTACCATCCTATTTGGTGTTTTTGATTATCAAGTGTTTAGTACACGTGAGAAGCTTTACTGAGCGCTCTGTATATACATTGTCAAGTTTAATCCTACAAACCGGTAAGAAGCTGCACTGAAATCCTGAACGTATGCAGTTCAAATACACTGGCTTCTCTGGGAAAGAATGGACGTTATTCTCTTGTGCAATTTACTAACTGAACACCTGCTGGAGGGTCAGATAGGAATATTTTGACTAGATATCATACAATAATAACAATAACAACATTCCTATAATATAGGTTCTATTTTAACTTGAAATGGATAAAGCAATTACAAACTCTTATTAACAGAAAAGTATCTACAATCCTATGATTTATGGTTCAGAAAATACTTGGCAATGGATAAATCATTGATCATACAAGACTCTATTATGTAATCTCCAATCTCATTGAGGCCATATTTTAACTGTCAATCCTTTGTATTTTCAACTTTTGCATTTTAATAACCAGCTATTATTAATATGATTTTATTACCTATTTAAGCAATTTCACACTGCAAAATTTGGTTGAAATCCTTATTTATTCTTCATTGTCATTAATAATTGCACACATTTGAATAATTGTTATGATGATCGGTCTTTTTGTACGCATATAGGTATTATCATTGATAGCATTCTACTTTAGGATAGAACATAAAATAAACTTTTCTACATTGACACTCCTTTTATCTTCAATTTGCCATTCTTGGAAACATACCATATGATGGTCTCATTCAAATTATCCTAAACAAGTACATTTCAGCTTATTCACTCACTTGCTGCTCTGTAATCAGTTCTGACTTTTACTGACCCTCTCTCAGCTTTCTGAGACTGCAAGTCATTACAGGAGGAAATAGTTCATATTTCTTTCTTTGTGCTACTGGTAGATTTGAACTGTCACAGGTTCATGAACTTTGGGTTAACAGTGCAGTTTCTATTAGACTACATCACCAGATCTCATCTTTCCTTCATTAATACTTATGATACTGATTTCTATTCCATTTCACTTTTTACAACTTCAAGTTGACTAAGGTTTGCACTCTACACATTCGTGATTTGCTTATTAATGGACATTTGCAGGTTTATTGCTCATTTTTAGTTTTACTACATTAACACAGATTCTTTGTTGTTGTTGTTGTTGTTATGTGCCGTCGAGTTGCTTGCGACTCATAGCAACCCTGTGTACCACAGCCATAAAAATCTGCTCTATCCTGTGCCACTTGCATTGTTTCTGATACACTTATCCTAATTACCTCAGTCACTGAATCAATCTACCTCATAAAGGGCCTTCCCCTCCCATGCTGTCCCTCAACAATCACAAGCATGATGTCCCTCTCCAGGGACCAGTCCCTCCTTACAACATGTCCAAAGTATGTCAGATGAAGCCTCAGAATCCTTACCTCCAAAGAGCCACCTGGTTTAATCCTGTCCAGGATGAATCTGTTTGTTTTCCTAGCAGTCCATGGTATCCTCAACTCTTCCCCAGCACCACAGCTCAAAGGCATCAATTCTCCTTCTATCCTCCCTAGTCATTGTCCAACTCTGATGCATAACAAGTGATTGCCAAGATCATGGCCTGTATAACACATATCTTAGACTCCAGAGAGACACCATTGCTCTTTAGTACTTTGGAGAGGTCCCTAACAGCAGACATTCCCATGGCAATACATCTTTTAATTTCCTGGCTGCTGATTCCAAGAGTGTTGACTATGGAGCAAAGCAAAAGAAAGATATGAACAATCTCAATCTCTTCACCATCCATCTAGATGCTGCCAATTCGTCCAGCGGTGAGAATTGTTGTCTTCTTGACATTGAACCTCAGTCCATATTGAAGGCTGCAGTCCTTGACCCTCAGCAGCAAGCGCTTCAGGTCCTCCTCAGCTTCAGCAAGCAGGGTTGTGTCAACTTCATAACACAGATTGTTGATAGATCTTCCACCAATCCAGATGCCGTGTTTCTCCTCATAGAGCCCAGCCTCTCGGATAATCTGTTCTGCATACGGGTTGAAAAGGTAGGAGACAGGACACATCCCTGGCATACGCCAGATAAATGCTGAAGGGATTCAGTAGAAGTGAAGGGGTATCCTGGTGGAGGGTGAAGGTAGGAAATAAGTGGGTCAACACACTGGACCAAGGGCAGGGACAACACTGTAACTAATGGTGCACACCTTACCTAATTTTAAACCATGCAATAGCTTCTTGTTCTATTTGAATGGTTGCTTCTATTTATTAGTTCCACATGAGCACAGCTAAGTGTTCTAGAATTACAATTCTTTGCAATGTTATTAAAAATTTGCTAGGATCCCCCCAACCAACTGCTATAATTAGCTCACAAAACATAAGTAGACATCTTTTTTTTAAATTTTTGTGACATAGTTTCTAGGAATTGCTTACCAAAGGCCATGCTTCTCTGGCAGTTTGAGTCTATCAATGTTTCTTAAAAAAGAAATATAAGGAATCTCCAATATGAGGTAGAGCCTTGGAAATTGAATGGAAGACCAGATCTGAGTGGATTCTGATGCAACAAAAATTAGTTCAGCTGATTTGAGATCTCAGCTAAGATCTTCTTTCATGCATCAGAATAATAGCCCCTGCACAAGATCCTCTTCTTAATCCATTTTGGATTTCTAGCAATTCTCTGTTGCTGTGCCTTACCAATTGATTTTTAGTAGTCTTCAGCAAGGCTTTATTTTTTTTTTTTATATTAATCATATTGTTCTATAATCTCTGCATTTTTAGACTGCTTTTTATTTGTAATGGACATAAATATGGTTTTATTTCAATCAGTCAGGTAATAGTCTACGAAAATTTTATGGTATGGGTGAGTGAACATACCTGATGCTACATTTGTTTAAACGTATCACTTAATCCATTTCTGAGATCGTGTTTTCCACCAAAGCCTCAGTATAGCTTGGATTTCATTCTTCAACACCATTTGTTCTTAATGCTATGTAATTTCCTGAAACAGCTAAATGTCAACAAAATGGTATGGTGACTTTGTGTGTTTCTTCAATTTTCTTTTGCTGTTTTGTGGGTTTTTGGATATTTTACCAATGGACTCCTTGATAAGGAAACTTGATATTTATTTTTAGCTTTTAATTTATTTAATTCTATCTCCTTGAGAAATACCTAGTATGGTCTCGTTTTGGTTTTCTAATTCCAGTCTTCTCATGTTTAAATACAGTATGATTATACCATGAAATGCTAGGGGAACAAACCGGTTTATCCCAGAGAGGGTGAGACCTGGCTGCTCCTGGAGGCAAGGATTCTGAAGCTTCGTCTGACATACTTTGGACATGTTGCACAGAGAGACCATTCTTGGAGAGAGATGTTATGCTTGGGAGGGTGGAGAAGATGACCCTCAAAAAGATGAATAATTCAGTGACTGGGATAATGGGGATTAATGTGTCAGAGATAAGAATATTGACACAGGATAAAGCAAGGTACAGGGCTGTTGTACATAGTGTTGTTATGAGTCCCAAGTGACTTGATGGCACATACAACAACAATATCTTATCTAGATGTCTTTGAAATCTTCTGTTCATCTCTTTATTTCAGCTAATAAAGAATCTTTATAGTCGGAGATTGACCAAACATGCAGTCGAGATGCATTGATAATAGTGGGTGAGAGGAATGCAAAAGTTGGGAACAGAGAAGATGATTCAGTAGTTGGAAAACATGGGCTTGGTGACAGAAATGGAACTGGAGATTAGAATGATTGAATTTTATACAATCAGTGACTTATTCATTGCAAATACATTTTTTAAGAGATAAATGCAGGTTTTACACATGGATTTCACCTGATGGTATGTATAGGAATCGGATTAATCACATTTGCAGAAAGAACCACTGGAGAAGCTCAATATAAGCTGTGAAAACTAGGCCAGGAACTGATTGTGGAACAGACTACCAACTACTCATATGCAAGTTCAAGATGAAGCTGAGGAAAATTAACCCAAATCCACAGGAGCCAAAATATGACTTTGAGTCTATCCCTCCTGAAATTCAGAGCCACCTCAGGAACAGGTTTGAGGCCTTGAACACTAATAAGTGAAGACCAGATGAGTTGTGGGAGGATATCAAGGGTATCATCCAGGAAGAGTACAAAAGGTTATTACAAAGACAGAGGAGGAAGAAAAGACCAAAATGGATGTCAGAAGAAACTCTGAAGATTGCACTGGAACGTAGTGAAGCCAAAGAACAAGGAATAATTCAAGATATTAAAGAGCTGAACAGAAGATTTCAAAAGGCAGCATGGGATGACAAAGTAAAGTATTACAATGAAGTGTGCAAGAAACTGGAGTTGGAAAATCAAAAGCGCCACATTCGCTCAGCATTTCTTAAGCTCAAGGAACTGAAGAACAAAGTCAAACCTCGAGTTGCTATAATTAAGGATGCTTTAGGCAGAATATTAAATGATCCAGAAAGTATTAAAAGAAGATGGAAAGAATATACTGAGTGACTGTATCAAAAGGAATTGGCAGACACAGAAGAATTTCATGAAACAACATATGACTAAGAGGCTATGGTGATGGAGAAAGAAGTTCAGGCTGCTTTGAAGGAAATAGCAAAAAAGGCCTCAGGAAGAGATGATATATCAATTGACATGTTTCAGCTAATATATACTGCCCTCTACATGCTCACCAAGTTGTGGCAAGAAATCTGGAGAACAACCACTTGGCCAACTGACTGAAAGAGATCTATATTTGTTCCCATTCCAAAGAAAGGTGACCCAACTGAGTGTGGAAACTACAGAACAGTGTCATTGATTTCACATGCAAGCAAGATTCTGCTGAAGATTATCCAAAAATGACTGGAACAGCACATCAGCAGAGAACTTCCAGAAGTCTAGGTTGGGTTTAGAAGGGGTCATGGTACTAGGGATATTTTAGCTGACGTTACAAGGATCATAGCTGAAAGCAGAGAAGACCAGAAGAGTATCTATCTGATTTGATTATGCAAAGGTGTTTGACTGTGTGGATCATAACAAACTGTGTCTGACTCTGAGAAGAATGGGAATCCCAGAACACTTGATCGTACTAATGAGAAACGTATACTTGGACCAAGAGGCAGTAATCGGAAAAGAGCAAGGAAACACTGCATGGTCCAGAATAGGGAAGGGCATAACTTACAGATTCTGTGTTAATGTAGCAAAACTAAAAATGAGGAATAAGACCTGCAAATGTCTATTAATTAGCAAATCACGAATGTGTAAAGTGTAAACCTTAGTCAACTTGAAGTTGTAAAAAGTAAAATGGAATAGGAATCAATATCATAAGTATTGATGAAGTGAAGATGGGATCTGGTGATGTAGTCTGTATAGAAACTGCACTGAATGTACCGTGGACTGCCAAGGAAACAAACAGATTCATCCTGGAGAGGGTTAAACCAGGCTGCTCCTTGGAAGCAAGGATTCTGAGGATTTGTCTGACATACTTTGGACATGTTGTAAGGAGGCAAAGGTCCTTGGAGAGGGACATCATGCTTGGGAGGGTGGAGAGACGGCGCAGAAGGGGAAGACCCTCTATGAGGTGGATTGATTCGGTGACTGGGGTAATTGGGACGGGAGTGTCAGAGACAGTGAGATTGGCACAAGACAGAGCAGAGTTTAGGGCTATTGTACATAGGGTTGCTATGAGTCGCAAGCGACTCGATGACACATAACAACAACAACAAGGTGTGCACCAGAGCTGTATATTTTTACCATACTTATTTGATCTTAATGCTGATAAAACAATATGATTAACTGGATTATATGAAGAATGTAGCATCAGGGCTGGATGAAGACTTATTAACAACCTATGATATTCAGATAGAAAGCCTTACTACAGAAAACAAAGACTGCATGAAGCACTTAAGCACAGTGGATCAAGTCTGGATTACACATCAACATAAAGTAAATAAAAATCCTCACAACTAGCATAATAAGCAATGCAACTATAAATAGAAACAAGATTAAAGTTCACAATTATTCATTTTTGCTTTATCCACTGTCAATACATGTGAAAACCCAATCAAGATATCAAATGATGTGTTTTTTACACATTTACTGTAAAGATTTCTTTATGCAGAGGTACCACTCTGTGGGCTAAGATAATATTAACCTAAGCCAGAGTATTTCCATTCACCTCATAGCATATTAAACAATAGATAAGGGAGTGCAAAGAATTGATGCCTTTAAATAGTGGTACTTGTGGAGAATGTTGACTATGCCATAGAGTGCCAAATAGACAAAAAAATAATATGTCTTGGAAGAAGTGCAGCCAGAGTATTCCTTAAAAGTATTAGTTCAGAGTATTCCTGAACAGGAAGAGAGTTTTGGGGGCCTAGTGGCAAGAAGCTGCACTGCAATCCCAGAGGTACGCAGTTCAAATCCACCATATGCTCTGCTGCAGAAGGAGGGGCAATCTCCTCCTGTATCAGTCAGATCTGATTTGACGGTACACACACAAAAATAATAAAATAAAGAAATTTTAAAAAGTGAACATGCAGAAACATTTCATAGTTAGGGGAAATCCCCAGAGAAAGACCTCATACTTAGTAGAGAATCAGTGATAAATGAAGTCTTTCAATGAAAGGAATTGATGAAGTGTGTATAACAGCAGTTGTAAGGATGGTATAGGACCAGGCAATATTTCATCTTGCATATAGAGTCTTCATCTTGCATATAGAGTCATTATCAGCTAAAACTGGCTTGATGGCATTCAACAAGTAATTGTCATTGACTCCTATTCATATGGTACTTCTTGAAACTTTTCATTGTCAATCAACTCTTGATAGTACAGTGACTCTGTATATTTCCTCCATATTCCTTTGATGCTTTCTGGGTCATTCAATTTATGGCCCATAGCATCTTTCAATGTAGCAACATCAGACTTAAATTTGTTTTTCAGTTCTTTCAGCTTGAGAAATGTAGAGTGGGTTTTTCCCTTTTTATTCTCCAATTCCAACTCTCTGCACATTCCATTATAGTACTGCTGGACTTCTCTGAGGAGTGTAGTATCAGGATTGCAGGAAGTTTTATCAATAACTTGTGTAATGCAGATGACAAAACTTTGCTTGCCACAAGTGAGGAGAAGGGCTTGAAACACTTGTTGATCAAGGAATGCAGCCTTTGTCATGGATTGCACCTAAATGTCAGGAAAATGAAGATTCTTACCACTGGGCTGATAGGCAGCATCATGATGGGTGGAAAGGAGACTGAGACTGTCAGCAGCTTCTTCTTGCTTGGATCTACAATTAGCATGCTTGGTAACAACAGTCAGGAAATAAAGACACACAATGCAATGGAAAAATCTGCAGTTAGGGACCCTTCCAAGTTATTGAGGAGTAGTGTTATCAGTTTGAGGACTAAGGTGTATCTGATTAAGGCCAGTATTTTCAATTACTAGCTATGCATCCTAGACCTGGACAATGAATAAGGATGACAAAAAAAGAATCAACACCTTTGAGTGAGTACTTGTGGCCAGGAGAACAAACAGATATGTCTTGGAGATGGTGCAGCTGTGTTCTTTGGAGGCAAGAATGACGAGGCTTTGCCGCACATGCTTTGGACATGTTGCTAGGAGGTGATATTCTTTGGAGGACGTGATGTTGGGAAAGGGTGGAGGGTTGGCAAAGGAGAGGAAGACCCTATACCAAGTGGATTGATACAGTGACTGCTGCAATGGGCTCTTGTGTATTAGAAAGTGTGAAAATGGTGCAGGTTAGAACAGGGTTCAGATCTTTTGTTCATAGGGTCACTATGAGTTGTGCTCGATTTGACGGTACTTAACAACAACTAATAGTTGAGAATACTCCATGATGCTACATCTAAGCTCATTAGAAACATCAAGCATTCAGATGATCCATTTATACCTGTAGTTGGTTACATTCATTAATAAAAAATTCCATTAGGTTGAGCAATACCAAGAGATCGCAAATAACAGAGCAGAATAGTTCCATTTTGGTTTTCCTATGAATTGTGAAAAATTTCCAAACTGAGCCTCTGCTACCATGTTATCTAACTGCAGAGTTAGTGACACATCTACTCACACCTTTAGTTAACTAAGCACGCCGTTCTGAGATATCTGTTCTGCAGATTCTTAGGATATTTTAAACAAAGCTTTGATCTAGTTCATCATCCTGATTTGAACCCAGTAATCTGTAATTCTGGCAATCTGGTACTCTGTATTTCTCTTCCAGTTATATTAAATCAAAGCAATTGTTTATTCAGATCTCCAAATGATTTGTAAAAATCTTATCTACACCTAAAATCATGTTAAATTGATTAAAATATATATTTTTTATCTATGGGATTGAAATGCAAATTCTTAGTAAAGGGTTAAACCAGAATGAACTATTTCAAATCCCTGATTTAAAATACCCTTTGTGAGGTTATTAGGGCTTATCAACAAGTCCACATTCAATAATTGTTTCACTCTCAATGACTATTTTCTGTAGGATGTTAATTTGCGTTTACACTTATGAGCTAATTTAAGTAAAAATAAATCTTCCACTTGTGTGCTCTCACTTTTCTACTTCCAGAAGTTACTGTCATTCTTAATTCATGTGGGAGAAACTGAGGTACAGAGAGACTGCTCAAGGTGATTCTCTGGGTCAGGCCCGTACATAGCCCAATCCTACTAATTCCCTCTGCAATTCTAAATGTCTGCACCATTTTGTCTTCAACATATTAATGTGTATCACAGTCTAGCCATGTGGTGGATCCTTTAGCCAAGAATAATACCCAGCTTCTAAGATTTGAGTACCAATTATCAGGAGGTTCAAAGCACTGATTTATCCCAGCCCCAGCTCTGCCTCCAAGGCCTGTACTGGGCTTTAATGATGAACAATTGAGAAGCAGCGTCTTTCCTTGTGTTCATTACTCTCCAACAAGATCTTAACTTGATAAGGCCACCCTGAAAAGGCTAGATCAGCTTTAGACAGGGTAGCAGGTGCATTTATCAACTGCTTATGTTTGCTGAGTCGGGGATTGCTGCACTTTAAAACTTTTTTTTTAAACTGAAGAAGTTACTTACTTTCTTTTCTTCTTCTTCTTTTTTTTTTTATTTAGGAGGATTGCTATCTATTCATGACAGCATTTTCCATTATGGTACCTGAAGAAACTGTTTAACCTTTTCTCCCAGTTTCTAAAACCGTGTCTTTTCAATAAATTGTATATATTATGCAACAGAATGCTAGAGAAATGTCTTATTGCTTCTTCTTCCAAAATACTAGCACATGCCTAATTAATACAAGGATATTCCATAAATCATAGGTGCCAAGGAAAAACCACGCAACTGGGGAAAACTATACAGAGAATATCAATCAGATCCTGGTACTTGTCATTAAAGTAGAGCACAATTCTCTCAAGGTTTACTAGTCTCTTTCACAGCTCTCCACAGCATTTGGAAACATTAACCCTTCGTGTTCCCAAGCCTTGTACTAAATCAACTCTTCAGCATGCTTTCCTTTTTTATTGCTCGTGTTTTATTGAAATCTGCTTTCAAGGAGGACCAATGAAATTTGTAAAAGATTTTACAAGTCAAATTAATGTAGACAAAAGAAAGGGATGCTGGTTTTTAAAAAGGAATCAATACAATGCCCTTATTCAACAGCACGTAGCTTGGCTAATTACTGGGTACAGGTAGGAAACAAGGCTAATGGGGCTTAGCAACAGATGGGGAGCTGGTACAAAGCTGTGGGTTCTTTCTTTGCCTGCGCTGTGACTTCCCGTGGTGTTGAACAAGTCATTCAACCTGTTTTTGATTCACTTCCCTTTCACTAAATTATGGATAATAATGCCTACTAGCTATGTCATATATTGTTGAGAAGAACAGCTCATAGGAAGATCACAAAGCACTTTCAAAGAGTGGAAACGCTCTATAGGCTGAGGCACTGCAGAATCAAGCTGAACAGGATGCCATGTCCCTTTCAGTCAGGTCCTCTGTTTCCTATTTAAAACCGAAATGAATGCAAATCTGAAAGTGACTTTGTATTTGCCAGGCATCCCCCTCTGCCTCTCAGGCATTCTATCACTAACTGATTGTAACTATGCAAATGATTGTGTTATCTGTGGTCCACACTGGAGTTGGTGCTGCAGCACCAGCAGTTTCAGATGCTTGATGAATCCAAGGCTGATTGGCAGCTCCAAACTTATCTGTGACCTAAATTGTGGTCAGGATGTACATGCAAATTTGGATAAGGGCAAAACCAATGACAGAAGGCTTTCTTGAGGTTTTAGAAGACTTGAAGTTTGGTTGCCAGGTGTTTAATAAAAAAGAAATAAAATTAAATTTAAAAAAAAAGGAAAAGGTCCCCACCTGGGATCTAGATTTAAAGCAGAATTCTTCCAATGCACCAAGAATTTTGAAGCTCTAGAGAGCTTCACAGAGCAAGAGTAATCCCAAGAAAAAGAATGAGGACATTTCTGCTGCAGCTGAAATGATTGCAGTAGGATGATTAGTGGTGATGATTTCCCCATTGTTACCTAGAAGGGAAATCTTCTCAGCCTTTGTGCCAAAGAAACAAGGGATTCACCCCAGTAAGCACTCAAGAAAATATAAATAAAGAAGCCAAATGCTAGATTATGTAAGGGCAGGAAGGAAATCAGAGGGGGAAAATGTGAACATTTATTGCTGGCTGACTTGGCAATATCAGTGCATTTTATAGACCATGCTGTGGAGTTGCAAAGGTTAAGTGACTTACCCAAGTTCGTTGAGCTAGTAGGTAGTGGATTTAGGGGAACAACACACAGGCTCTGTTCTTTCTAGTCTTTCAGGGTGACTTTAGGAGATGTTGTCTGGATCTATATACCAACCACCGAGACAGAAAGAAGACTGCCTGACCTGTGCAGTACCCCAGGCCAGAATACAAGAGGAATCCTCCAGTTGACTTGCTATGCCCCCTGCTGCCTTCAGCTCAGTACATTTGCCTCATGGAAAGCTCTGTTGTCTCCCTTCTTCTGAGCCACTTCTCTGACTTTTTCTGCCAGCACTGCCCGCTCTCTGTTACTACTTCCCAGTGATCAACAGCTATTTTATGTTTCCTCCCATTGTGCTTCACTGCACCTTTGTAGTCCTTCTGCCCACTTCTGTGCCGTTTACCTTCATGTTATTGAAGGGCGGTTGTGTTTGTGGCCCGTTATTGTGTTCTTGAACAGCTCTGTGAAGTGGAAGTTAAAGGGTCCCAGTTTGGAGAGGAACATGAATTAGCCTTAATCATCACCTCTCCCCAGGCCCCTCACTTGCACTTGGGCCTTTATGCAGGTTATACATCGAACAGCTCCAACTCACAGTCTGACTTTTTTTTTTTTTAAAAAAAACAAAACAAAACAACAAAAAACACACACACAACCAAAACCTAGATGCAATTGCTCATTACCTGGCATTAATTGAGCATTTACTATAAACAAGACATTGTGTTAAAGATAAGATATATAATTACTCCTTTTAAATCTCAAAATGATAGAAATATGTAGATTTGAGTATTAATTCCACTTTCAAAGCTAAGAAACTGAGATTTAGGAAGATTAAATAATGGAACCAAAATTCTAGGACTAGAACCAGGACCAGATCTCAACTTCATATATGGTATGTACCACTAACATCCTAACTCCATCAAAGCCACCTCAATAAGCTTTGTGCACCCTATATGTTGCAACTTTTTGAACCTATAGTTGTCTATTTAGTCTCTCTATGTATGTTATTCATTACCATGCCTGCTATGGGCTGGGATATGTCCACATTACGATAGGATGATTTAGGATCAAACTATAGATGTTAAATTTATGGTCAAAATATTGATGCTCATCTGTTTTGTCAGTTTATAAAATGTTGACCAATTTGCAGCATTAAATCTCTCTGCAATCAGACACACTTGGTTGTGTTTTCTGACATGCTCGGATCCTTGTTGTGTAGAATTCCTACCTGCTCTACCATACCTTGGGTAAGCAGAGGGAAGTCTACAGTGGGACTGACATGTGCATGGGAATCAGATTGTGTTTTTCAGCGCAGAGCTGTCAGACAAGAAATAATGGATCGAGATGCACGTTCTGGGCAACTTTAATGATGCTCCCCTGGGTATTCTTAGGGCTATGTTAAAACCCTGCACAATAGCACTTAAAGCCCTTGGAAAACGGTTGAATGTTCCTAAAGATAAAATTCTGGACCTTAGTTATAGAGGTAAATAAGGGACAAATAACTCTACACTTAGTTACAGCATTTTAACAATTGAATTTCAGTATCTATGGAAAAGTTAGCATTTTGTATTTATCAGATCCCATAATTATTATCCAGTGTGTTTTTCTGCAATTACAACCATCTCTGAAGTTTATTTTCACATTCTAATTAGTAAATATGCCTTTTATTTATTGAAAACTCAAAGCTCAAGCAATGATCTATCTACCAATATTAGACTAGCACTATTGAATAATGTTCTGTGTCTTACAAACATACCTTATTGTTTGGAGCCATTAACTGCTGATATAGTAGTCGCCTGCAGCATGCTTAAGCAATAACCCATGACGTGGGACTCTACTATTACAAGATGCCGTTGGTATATGGTTGAAGAGGATTTTTTTTTTCTAATAACGCAAGGAGTAGCACATCCAAGATATATTCCACTAACTGGCTAATCCTTTACTACATTATGATAATCACCTTGATTCCTCCTTTTACATCCATTTAAAATTTTACTATGTATCTTAACTCAAACAAAACTGCATCAAATATATGTAGCACTAAACAATTAAAACGAGAAACAAGAATCAAAATATGCCTTTTCTGCTGTGGGTATTTCAAATTTTTGTTTTATTATTTTGGTCCATCTTCTCCCTCCCTCCAGGGATTTTATCCCTCTTGCATCAAGGTTTCTTTCACCTCCGTCTGCAATAACACTTTCTTCTTTTATTTTATATTTTTAAAAAGCTATCTCAGGAATTTTGGTGCAGCTCCTGATTCAGCTGTATTGATGGTAATTGAGAGGGGAATACAAACCCAACTCAAGTGCAGCTCCACTTAAATTTACTTCCCCTGAGAGAAGAATTTCCAAAGCTGCCAGTCCAGATTCTTCTGTGAAAATTGTGTTTGCAAGAGCAGTCCTTCATTATATTTTATGCTTTATTTAAATGATCTCAAATACTGTGAAAATTATCACAGATTCCAAAGGGGATGGATGAAGTCTGTCACTGTTCAAGAGAAAACTAATGAATCTTAAGAGCTTTCCCTTTTTTAAAAAATAAACATTAGTCTTAGAATAAAATATATCCAGGAAGAAAGTGGAGTCAACTGCACTGCCATTCTGTTTTTGTATCTCCACTGGGAGAATCTATTGCACTGAGAGAATCTGTGAGGATTATTTGTGTTTTGTTATTTAAAAATGGTGGTGACCCCTCGTTCCATATCTGTATCTGTGGCTACAGTCTATACTTTTATGTTGTTGTTGTTGTTGTTGTTGTTGTTGTTGTTGTTAGGTGCTCTATATGCAACTTATGTTAGGAGTCAACTAGAACACATAGTGACCCCATGACCAACAGAACTGAACCATTTTCCTGTCCTGTGCTATGTTCACAATTGACAGTTCCCAATTCACAATGTCTGGCTTACAAAGAATTTATATTAATCCCAGTAAAGCCTGTTAAATTAAGAATCTGAGGTTCATACAATTATTTATCAAAACTAACACGTGCTACTTTGAAACATGCTTCAAAGCATTTTTGTTACATTAACTGTATATATTAAATACATTCAGAATATCTAGTTGTGTTCCTTTAATGTTTTTGTACATGTTGTTGTTGTTAGGTGCTATCAAGTCAAGTAACACTCATAGCAACCGTATAAGCAGCTGACCTGAACCCTGCCCTATCCTGTTCCATTCTTATTTTCTTTGATACACTAGAGCCTATTGCTGAAGTCACCTTGTGAATCCATCTTGTTGGAGGTCTTCCTCTCCTTCACTGATACTCTATTTTTTCTAAGCATGATGTCGCTTTTGCAAGGAATAGCTTCACCTAGCTTCCTGTTCAAAGCATGAAAGACAAAGCTCACCATCTTTGCTTCCATGTGGCTGCACTTTTTCCAGGACATATCTCTTTGTTTTTGTTTTTTTTAAGTCCATCAGATATTCAGTACTATTCTCCAACACCAAAACTCAATTCTTCTGTAATCCTTATTCACCCCCAAGCTCTCTGATGCATGGCAGGTGGTTGAGAAGATTAGAGCCTAAATTAGGCACACCTTAGTCTTCAGGCTGGCATCATTGCTCTTTAGGATTCTGGAGAGGTCTCTGACAGTGGACTTGCCCAAAGCAATGTGACTCCTGATTTCCTGACTGCTGGTAACAAAGGTGTTGATTTTTGATCCAAGAAAGATGAAATCATTGACAGCATTCTTTTCTCCATTTATCACAGTGTTGACTACTGGTCCTGTAGCGAGGACCTTTTTGTTCTTGATGCTAAGACATAAGCCATACTAAAGACTGAAGTCCTTAATCTTCCATGGCAAGTGTCTCATATCCTCTTTACTTTCAGCCAGCAAAGTGGTTTCATCTACATAATGCAGACTGTTGATGAGTCTTCCACAAATCCTTATGCCACATTCTTCTTCATAGAGTCAAGCTATGAAGTTTGTTGTTCAGCATACAGACTGAATAGGTATAGAGAAAGGATACAACCCTGAAACATACCCTTCCTGCTTGTAAACTATGCAATAGTCCCTTGCTCAGTTCTGACAACAGATTCTTGATCTAGGTATAGATTCTGTAGGAGCACAATTTAGTGTTCTAAGATTCTCATTCTTCTCAAAGTTCATAATTTATTATGATCCACACACTCAGATACCTTTGCATAGTAAATAAAACACAAATAGATATTTTTCTGGTATTATCTGCTTTTAGCCAGTATCCATTTGACATCAGCAATGATATTACTGGTGCTACAGCCTCTTCTAAAATCAGGTTAAGCTTCTGTTATTCTAGCTGTTTTTGAAAGCTCTTCAACACTATTTTGCTTACATGAGATATTAATGATTGTTGTGTGCTTTCAAGTCAGCACAAAACCACAGCTGACCCTCCAACAAGTTTTCAGAACCAATTAACTGCATGGGAAAACATTCTCCCAGGGAGCAGCTTGTGGATTCAAACCACATGACTTTGGGATTGCAGCCCAGTTCCTTATCCCCAGGACACCAGCATATTAATATATATTAACTGCATATATTAATGATAGAGAGGTATATTATATACTTTATGTTAAAAAATTAACTTTTGTTTAGTACAAAACATGTTTAACTATTCTGACTTAGGTACAAATTGACTTAAAGACATATTTAAGGACAGAATTTGTTCCTAAAGTAGGAATTGTCTATATTTACTGACGTTTATAGGTCAGTAAATATAAAGATAGTGATGAAGATAGGAAAATTAGGAAAAAAAGTGAATCATAATTAGATTTAAAGTAGAAGATGCCATTTTAGGTGGCAAAGTAGTCAATCTATCCTTATCATTTTCTTCTCTGCCCTCATCTATTGACATTAAAGCTGCCTGCTAAATTCAGGGATTGGATCACTAGAGGAATTGAATTCTATACAAGCATGGCTGTGTAATTCAATAGGTCACATAGTCAGGGTAGATGCAATCAGAGCAAGGATACAAGGATAAGTAAGATTGTCAGTGCATTTGCATGTTCAGACTATATTGGATTGCAAAATAATGGCCTTATTCTCATTAAAGAAGACTTCATGGTAGATGCTGCATTTCAAAAACAATTTGAAAATAGAAAATTGATGAATTGAAAACTGGCAGAATACTCCAGCCCTGTGATTTAAGTAAAAGATAAAAAATGTTACCCAGATGTTTGGAAAACTCTGATATATTAAGGGCAAATTTTTTGCTGAATTTGTTTCTATGGTACTTAATGTGACCCTGGATACCTTAGAGCGTGAACTGGGTTATTGTGAAGCCACATGAATCTTAGGGGACAAGGAATGGTTTACACGTAAAGGGATCTTTGACACCTTCAATTGATCCAACTCCATCACATTGTTTATTTTTGGTGCTCTCTGATTTCCTGAAAGAGTCTATAAAATAACTTTACATCCTCTTTAGTTCTTTTTCTCCTAGTACTTTTAATCCCTCCTTTACTTCAGCCCAATTATTATTCTAGTTGTTAATGCATCTTTGACCATATTTTCTCAGTCCTGACGCCATGCTTTCATTCACTAAGTCACATAAAAGATTAATCCTTTTGCTATGTTCCTCACTACTTAAAAATGACACTTGACTTCACATAGACATGTTTTCCCCTCCAGTTTCCATAATCACATTGAAAGAAGAAAAGGTGGTCACATACTGGAGAAAAGAATTCTTATCTTCATCTACATTAGTACTTCTTCTTCCACATTGGTAGTCCCTGGATTAGAAACAAAATATATTTTTAAATCTGTAATTAGTATAGAGTGTACTTTTTTAAAAAGCACAAAAGAAGTATTGATACTTTA